>NC_083645.1:16264548-16564548 GCF_963576545.1 Limanda limanda | reverse complement strand
TTTATGAGATAAGCAGTGGGAGTGAGGGAGTGTGAGGGAAAACAAGGAAAGGAGAAGTGACATTCTTCTGGGAGATGTTGATGGAGGTAGAGGAGGAAACACTAAACAGCTGCTTGAAATCGATTGAAAGGAGTAAATTACCTGACCTTGTGTGTTGATTGATCCGGGTTTTTGTCCTGTCAAGATCAGACGAGTGTGAGTCAGCCTGGGGGGCTCTGGAAAAGCTTCAGAGGTCGATCAGTTTGAGTGACAGCTGTCACATGCTAAAATTAATTTCACAGACACCCATATTGGGATAACGTTTTTGTTTTTCTTACAGTTAAAAAAGCCCAAAAGTAATATAACTGACTTAAACAAACACGTCTGGCTCACATGTTGTTCAACTTGGTCGGCTCAACACACTTATAATTCATATATTCATGTGTGTATGTGGGTGTTTTCCAGGCTGTGGGAACATACATCTGTTTACAGTCACATCATGAGGATTTTCTTCATCATGGGGACAAAAAGCAAATACTTATAACATAAATTACCAGGAAATGATCCTATACATCTCTCAGATAAGTGTGTGTATGTCTGTGTGTGTGAGTGTGTGTGTGTGCTACATAGTCAGAATATAGGGGATAATATGTGACCTTTACCATGTTGAAGAAAAGACCATATATCCAAGAATAATACACAGTGTCTTAATTTTATTCAATAAGATCTTTCACCTTCTTTTATTTACAATTCTCTTTCTTCTCCGCTTCACTTCTCTCCCCCGTCGTGTGTACGTTCCTTCCTCTTTCTAGCAGCAGTCGTCATTGTGTGAGCGCAGACGAATACGGCGAAGAGACTGTCCACAAAGCAGCTTTTTACGCAGTCTGGAAAGGTTTTGCTTTGTTCTCTTCCTTTCGCTACATTGGCTCCCATTTGTCTGGCTCGTCTTTCAGAGTTAGCACTTTGATCCAGTTTGACGACTGCGTGATTGTCTTTTCTCTGCCTGTGTTATCACAGTTGCTGGAGACAGCCTGCAGAGCTCTTCAATATTGAAATATTGGGAATATCACAGAAACAAGTGCAGTCTCCAGGAGACACGAAGGAGACGCGTACATAGCGATCAGCTGCAGAATATCGTGACTATTTAAACTCTTATTATCTTTATATCTCACACTGTTACGAATGGGGTTTGACAAAAAGGTTCTCCTTGATCAGAGTTGACCAACGTATTCAAGATTGAGATTTCAAAAAGGTGAGGGAAATCTTACAAATATCTTCCCATCAATTATTTTCTTAGCCACATCCTCACAGAACTAGTAGGAAATTTTTTCATTTTAATCAATTTGCACCATTTCTGCCACCATCAGCAGCAGCTCCCCTGCCAAGAGTCTCAAACAGCTGATGCTCAAGATAAGACCATTTCCATTTGTCGACACTTTGATGCCACATTCCAACATCCTGGTCGATTTAGAGACACATCAACCCAAGGCCCAAGAGTCAGTCCGCTTTAAATTTAATCAAGCTCCACCATGTTTTATCATTTTATATCACTCCTCTTAAAAATGCCTAAAAATGTTTTCATCAAAAGCCATGAATTATTCCGGGGAAAAGTGTGAAAATATTAAAAAATCTGTCAAGGTTAAGGAAAGTCATAAAACTAAACCCCGCCCCCTGATCCAGATTAGTACCAGAATTAAATGGCTTCTTTCCTGAGCCAGATTCTTCTACCAGGTTCTAATCCTTTTAGATTTTGATTTAAAAAAAGGAGGTAAAAAGATCTAAAAGCTACATTAAAAACTTTTCTTTTGACATTGGGCAACGCTGTCATTTAACATGTAATTTCAAATCTGAACCTAACATGACCTAAGTGTTTTTTAATGCTGCCTATGATTCTTCCTGTAGTGGTTGCATTGTTATGAGCCTGTTATATCCCGTAGACACACTGTGATCTCTCAAGGCCGTCTGTAATTAAAAAGAAATCTTATCATTGTCTTTGACCGTTTCTAAATCTTGGCAGCGCTGTGTCCCCGTTCAGAGACACAGCAGAAAAGGCTCTTATCTCTTGGCTCTTAAAAGGCGGACACATAGAAACAGCTGATAGCCGCAGAGAACAAACAAGACAAGTGTCTCCGCCTTCCAAGCCCCAGCGAGTGACCTCTTACATGAATTAAAGTTTGATTTGAAGGTCAGGGCCCGTCAAGTTAACTTATTCAACACTGTAAAACAGTGAGAGTTAGTTGCTCAGCAGATGTACTGATTTCATGCAAACTTTTCTTAAAAGCTCATTAACAGGTGTAAAAGACTGGTTGTAAATTGTAGATTGAAGAAATATGACGTAACATGGGGTAGAGTTACAAAAACTGTCAATGACAACAACAGCCAACAGTGGGAATGTGTAGAAATGGCAGAGGAAGGAATGACATTCACACTAAACTGTAATTTTGCCTCACCTCACCGCACGTCTGAAAGTTGCAATTAAATTTATTGGCCGTCACCAGCAGAGAAACCACTTGAGTCGGGTGGGCCGCTTCTAATTCACTTTACTTTGAACAAGAGAACTTTCAGTAATTATACGGTTTTGCAGGCACTGTTTTGCAGGCTGCTCTAACTAATGTGAATAGCTTCAGTTTTTCTGGTCGCATGTTGAAACACGAATGGTCCAGACACACACATATACACTCATGCATTGATCCTGTTGTGATTCTATCCACCACTGAGGGGTTTGAGTGTATATGTGTTAGTGGGAATTCTTGCCTCGGGGAAACTGGTAGGTGTCTGATACATGCAGTTGCAGCAAAGATGAGCCCGAGAGCGTGTGTGTTTTTGTGTGTCTGTATGTGTGTCTCTGTGTGTGTGTTTGGATAGGCCGATTGGATGACCTCTGCTCATTTTAATGTATCTTTCCTGCATCGTGATTAGAATGGTACGTATATTTAAACATGCCTGCAGGAAAATACTGCTCTCCTCGGTTCAAATGTTCTGCCTCTGATGAGCACCTGCAGTGGACTAGAGAGTAGGTGTGGTTGAATATTTTAATAACTAGCTCTAGCTCCAGCACTAGGACATACACACAGGAACGCCAGTATGAGCTATACATTTCAATTTTATTCTGGGCTACATTAATTCAGGATTATAACAATTTACTCAGCCTCGCAGTAACAAGCTCTGGCACTGCAGCGGGAGAAATCCCTCCAAATACCACAAGGTCGAAAATACTCTACTACTAGTTGAAGTTCTGCATTTAAAATTTTACTCCGACCAGTAAATGCATAATTATCAGCAAAACAAATTATAATTTTTAAGTATATCTGTATAAGTTCTAAGACATGTAAGCAGATATTTTAGTTTGCTTTACAAAGAAAAAAATTACAACTCGATTTTCTACTTTTATAGTTAAATTGATGTAATAAAAAATAACCTTTACTGTTTTACGGATAAATAGACATTTCGACATGCTACACCTCACAAAGGTGTTATTTCATTGCAGCACTGTAGAATTGGATTACATTATAGTCTGTGGCCTACAGGTGCTCATTTGTTCAACATGTGGTGTGTGCCCAAATGAAAATGTTTCAGTACCACGGAGAGATCTCATCAGTGTGTGGACCTGTGGCTCCAGACGTGGCTGCATACATAATTCACCTCACTACTGTGTCGACATGGGTAGACTGCTGGATTTTCATTATTTTTCGCACCAAAGCATTGAATTTTATAAAAGTTTTACCAGGGCCGCCCATTTGACAAGATGTACTCAGTGCACTTAGATATTTAATGGAGTCATGCAGTGCTGTAATTCCTGTAGATATAAAGAGATGAAAGTTGTGGAGGATGGAATCAGGTTGGCCAAACAGCAATAGGCTACTTATATATGATTTACTGTGCTTTTCTTTAGAGAGAGATATCATTTACAACTACAAACATGGTGTTTTGGCTGGCCACCCATTTCATCCCTTTAGTGGGCCCCACCAGAGTCATGCATGAAAATCACCTTGCAGTTATTGAATATGTTGCTGTATGCACCATGAATCATCTTCAGGGATTATACAATTCCATATTATCAATAATTTATTCAATTCATAGAATATGTTCATAAAGACAATTGTGTCAGTTTTATTGTGGATATTATTTTCATATTGTTCCGTGCTGTTAAAATACTTAGGTAAAAATGCATTCATCTTTGGTCATTTTTTATTTTTGAAATTATTGCTTCTTCCTCTTCACGTTAAGATGGCCATCAATAAATATTAATTTAAAATGAAGAAATAGAAAAACTGATGCCTGTGGCCCAACTGTCTCTGGCTTAACTTTGACGACATGGCCGATAGAAAGAGGAGTGATATGTCTTTCTCAGGATTACCAACCCCATCTTTAAGAACTGTGTGTCCCCGCTGAGTTTAATGTAGGTAATTAAACCCATAAACTTCAGGCTTAAGTCGAGTAGAGTGTGTGTGGGGGGGGGGGTCCCTGCTGTGCTGTGAGCTGGGTCAACCTGCCGCTGCTCATGTGCTACCCCTAAGAATAGGTTGCCTGACACCAACCGGAGAAGCTGGTTCTGCTCTCAGCTCAACTTTTCTTTTTGTGCAATGTCATCATCAGTGTTCCTCTCTGAGAGAAGAGTGTTTCTGCTCATTTCAGATTGAAGATACTCCAGACAAGTCTCTTGCAGTTGCAGTCTTGTTTTTGAATGGGCACTTCTGAGAGACCAGACCAAATGGACTGCAGTCTTCTCTCCTCCGAGTGTCTGTTGTCGGATTCTCTGTGTGGCAGAGAAAACGTGTGGTTGCTGATCAAGTAGTGCTGAGCTCTGCAGTTGGTCGTTTCTTCCTCTGCTTTTTGTTCTCCTCAACATGCCCGTCCTTTATTTCCTCCTCTCACTGTGTCTCCTCATGCTGATACAACGGTCTCCCAGTTTTTCATATGTCATAGTGCCACAAAACAACATTTATGAAAAGAAACAGGATTATGCATTTTTGTTTGTGTGTTGTCTCTGCAGAGTTTGTATCTGGCATTGTGGTTTCCTCCCTTGAGAAAAAGTGTCCGTTGTTGCTGAATCTAATGTTTTCTTGTCTGTTTTTGCAAACTTTGGACAGTGAGTCACTGTCTTATCCTCTGGGTTTTATTTTGTTTCCACTTTCTTCTGACAGCCTTCTCGTCCCTTGGGTTTATAAAACCATTAAGTCACAAAACACACAAACGCACCACAAACACAGGTGGAAAGAAAGATTCGGTTTAGTATCATTCTTTGTTATCTCCTTCCTGATTCTGTGTCTTTTTCCTGTTTTCTAACTCTTCCTTCTCTCCTCTCATGACTTATTCTCTTCCTTGTTTTATCTAAATCTCATTTCTCTTCCCTTGCTAGTCTAATGCGTCACTAATCACATCATTTTTACTATTTTCTCTCCATCTCTGCCATTCTTTAATGACTCGGTCTATTGCCTTCACTTTTATTCTCTCTACTTTTTGAACCGCTATGAGTCAATGCAGTTCTCAGGTGCTCAGAAGGGGAGAGAGAAGAGGGACTTAGTGTTTCTGGGAGGTCTTAACTGTGTCTGTGATTCTGAGCTTTAATACCTTTTAGAGCAGGTCGATGGAAGAGCCTTATATCTCACACACACACACACACGTACACACACACACACACACACACACACACACACACACACACACACACACACACACACACACACACACACACACACACACACACACACACACGCACACACACACACTGTCAGTTAAACGCCCTGAGGTTCCTGGGGTGAAGAATTTTATAGTCATGCATTAGTAATCAGAAAAATTACCTTGCCTTAGACACTTAATTTAATCTGTGTGTGTGTGTGTCACTTCCCCTGTAGACTGGAGCCAAGGTACAGGAGAATAAATCTCTCACACACTTTCTCTCTCTTCTAAAGTGGCTTTCATGTACATGTTTTTCAAACTCTGTGGTTAGCGCTGCTCGCCTCACAGCAAGATCTGAATCCTGGTTCGGCCGAGCCCTTTCTGTGTGGGCTTTGCATGTTCATGCTGTTTCTGATTGGTTTTCTCTGCATACTCCAGCTTCCCCCCCATAGTCAAAAGACATGCAGGTTTGGTTATGGTTGATTGGTGACTTAAAATGCTGCATAGGTGTGAATGTGACTGAATATATCTCTGTATTGGCCCTGTGATATGCGACCTGTCCAGGATGTAGTCCATCTCTCACTGGGAGTGGCTCCAGCCTTCACCCTGCGACCCTTGAAGGATAAGAGGTATAGAGGATGGATGGATGGATGGATGGATGGGTTTCTACAACATACCTTAGTCATTGTCATTGTCATAGTCAGGTAGCCTTTACCCTGCTCCGTTATTTACTCGCTCTGACCTATGGACATTATATTTCCTTCATTTAAGCTAGGGTTGAAAATCCCTGAAAAGTAAGGACGATGCAGCTACACACCTGATACATCTTAGCCCCTCCCATCGTCCCTCTCATCATTGCATACTGCCCGACACCTGCTAGAAGCCCACCCCTCCTTGACTCACTGGCTAACTTCTGGCAGGTCGGTTAGTGACAGACAGGTACAGCCAATCATTTCTCACTCAATGGCTTCATTTATCGATAGCTAAAAAACCCATTAACTCTATAACCCTACTTTTAAATAGCTTACTTGTAACCCTTAAACAAACTAATGAAGATGAAGTCACCCACTCTACCCATTGGAACACCCTCGACTCAAGTACAATCCCCTTCAGGGAGTTTCATGATTTCTGCATTGATAACTATCGTTTTTTCCCTCCTCACTTCTTCCCTTTTTAATCAGAGGTAATGGTCCCTCCGCTGCATCGATGTGGAAACAGCTGGCTGGATGTCATGTTTCTGGCCGACCTTTGAGACTTCCTCCTGTATGTGTGTGTGTGTGTGGATGGTTATGTGAGAGAGAAAGAGAGTGAGAGGGAGAGAGAGAGATTTGCTTATAACTTATCTGGAACTTAAACAGATGGTGTCTGATCCTCCTGGTCGTCTAAACTGTTTGATGTCACTCAAGAAGAAACATCTGAAGGTCATTAAATGTCTGAATCTGTGGCTTTGCCTTGGGATATTAACTGTTTGCTTCATAAAAGAGGATGGAAATTAACCATGAAAAGATCTTAAATAGATCAGACAGTTTTTTACAGCAACTGTCAGAAGCTCATAACAACAACTGACGATGTCATAATTTGCTCTGCACGTTTTGGCTATTCAGAGATTCTCCTCTTATTGCTCTTCCACAGAATTCACAAATGTGATTGTAACAATACGTCTCGAGTTGATATCAGGTTTTTCTCAATCTGATTTTGTTAAATGAAGTGGATATCTTTCCAAAGGCAGTCGTATTAGTTTGATTTCCCTCTTTGTGTTTCACACTCCGTCTTTCTTCGATCGGCTGCGTTGGAGAAAAAGTAACAGAGAAGAGTGTTAGTAATATATATCAACTCGATTTGACGTATCACACTTGTTGACTGATACTTTTGTCAGATATACTTTAGAACGAATTGTTGCACAGAACTACGACTACATATTTTGTCTTCCATCACTTTTTATTGAAACTGATATAAGAATTTGTCTCTGAGAATCATTTACTCTGCTCTTTCTCCTCTACTACTATGTGGTCACTTGGCTTATTTGCTCTTTGGGATTTGTGAAGCTAAAGAAGGTGAACATGTCTTATTAAGTGTAACTACATGTTGTTTTAGTTTAGCTTTAGAATCTGATTGTTTTGTCTTTTGCTTCGATAGAAGTGGGTTGTTTGCTGTCATTACTGGGTTCAATATTTACTTTCCAATTCGACTTTAAAATACGTAATCACACACTGTAACCATGTTCCCAGTTTATGCACATTAATGTCTCCAAATGTTTTTCCGTGCTGACATGTGAAGGTTTGTGCGGGTGTAGCACTGGGTGTTGTAATTTTGTCAGCTCACCTGCAGCGTGGAGGTGAAATGTTTCACTTCCTTTACACCAGAATATCTATCACCCTGTCACAGCGGGTCAGAGGTCACCCAGTCGACCAGGTGGGCTGGGTCATCGCCGTCATTCTGCCTTCCACCACAGCTGATGTAAGTGATGGACGGCTGCGGCTCAGTGTTGCTTGTAGCTGGCAGATTGATGAATGGCTTGTTTCTTTCACAAGGACGCATACAAGACAGATTTGTTTTTCGGAATCGCCACAATGGGAACACGTCTTGTGTGAAATGGAGAATATGTTTTTTCAACTGGATTCCTGTTGTTACAGATGTTTCGCTCTCATGTTCTTTGACCCATTAAACCGATTCTTCCGGACGAATTGCTCGCTGCATTACGGTATAAACGCTCTGTAATGAAATTTGCTTCAGCAGTTGATCAATTATCTCTTCAGTATAATAACCATAACTGATCAAAAGGATGATGTGAACCGTCCATCCACATCATCACAACACAAACACACACCCTTGGCTACTGCTCTGCACAGGAGGAAATGAGCCATAGGGCCGTTCGGCTTGATTCTACAACTGAATCATAACTTAGTGGGCCAGCCCGTCACCGCAGCATTATGTTTAGTAAAATATCCGGCTTATGAAGCAGCTCTTTAAAGTTATTGTGCTCATAAAACCTGAAATGGATACAGCTGTTTTTCGCATTAGAGCTATGAACGCTTTCCATCATTTTGCCAGTGAAGTAGGCAAATGCTTAGCCACTAACATTGAATTTCAATTTCTAGCAAAGTGCCCGGTGTGATAAAAAAACGCAGGGTTTATGGAGGCAGCATATGTTATAAATTCTTGCTTGTAGCTGTTTTTGTGATTTTTACTGCAGCGTTCCACCTTAAATTGGTTTCAGCCTTGACTGGGGAGGGGTCAAAGTAATCGACCGGGAGTCAAAGAGGACATCTGACATCTTAGCAGGGACAGGGGTGACGGCCACTTGTCAAATGACCAAAGGTTCAGACTTCAATCTCCTGGTTGCACCTGATCCAGCTCCATTCAGTGATTAAAACTGATAACAGTTACTTTTTGTTATTTTTGTTAACGGTTTGAGTGTAGAAAATTACAGCGCCATTATTTCTATCATCCATTAAGAGCCTGCTAAGTCATTAGTGTTAGAAATGAGTCCGACTGCACAGAGACAAACAAACAAACAGCGCTGATCTCGAGCCTCAAACACAGCGACAGTCATCAGCCTTGTGAGTTTGTGATGAATGGTAATTACGCCGAGAGACGGATGTTTGTGGTCGCTCCTTTATGTGTGTCCTCGCTGCATCATTACCGCCGCGGGTTCGATTAATTGCATGTTACACAGAAGAAGCCTATTTCTGGTTTCCTCCCAGTGTCTCACCTCATTGCATCTTCTCCTTTCTTTTCACATCTGTCACCATTCCCTGTTTTTTTAATATATTTCCCGAACTCTTCCATCCCTTAGGATCCCTTTTATGGATAGAAGATAAAAGAATAGTTGGAAACATGGCCGCTGCAATCCTCATGTGTGTGATTACTGATTACAGCATTTCCTCTGCCTCGGTGACGAGAGCAGCAGCAGCTGAGGAGAGGGCGTGGCTGACCTTGATTATGTTTGATTTGGCCACTTCAATAAGAACCCGTAGTTCTGTCTATCTGGTAAAAGTGTTGAACTGAACTCCAAACCGAAAAATTTATACAAAATTATCATTGAATAGACAGGATTATTATTGCTATTGCATGATAGGAGATATCATTTATAAGCTTTACTATTATTAATAGAGTATTCACTACACAGCCTCAGCAGTGAGCATTCTGTTGAAATTCTTCGATTTGAATTGATTTGTTGTTTTATTCCTAGTAGAAACATTCAAACACCTTCACACTCTTAATAATCTGCTCTAGAGAATAGTGTTAATTAGTGTGTAAGTTAAATATACCCTGGATATCTTTTCCTTGCTTCACCAAGCCTAATACTGGGCCGTCCCGATTACCTGCTTGTCATCAACTGGCTCCAATAACTATTAATTACAAGCTACATATTCAGAATAACTTACTTAACATGATTGGAGAGGAATCACTTACACCTCTTGGCACAGTTGAGTGTAGCAACTGAAAGAGATATTTAGCAACGTATCACCAAATTTGGAACAGAATAGAAACACAGAAAAGCCGAATATTGATATTGATATTGTATTGATGAGTTTTTAAAAAAACAATAGCATCTCTTGATATATTTGTGCTGCACATAGACACACTGTTTACGTTCCCTGCTTTTCCTGTGAATGTCAACAGGGATTTCATACTGTAATTTTATATACTTATGCATTTAGACAAAGCACACACAAACACACAACTTTTTTTTCAGTCCTTTTTTAAACATCCGGTTAAACACAGTCTGACACACACGCACGCACGCACGCACGCGCACACACACACACACACACACACACACACACACACACACACACACACACACACACACACACACACACACACACACACACACACACACACACACACATCCATGCAGTGCAGTAAGAGCACAGGTGGAGCCTTGTATTTCTGTATAATTGCATTTTTTTTACCTCAGACTTGCAGCTTTACCAAACCTTCAGGTCCTTAGGGGAGGTACACACACACACACACACACACACACACACACACACACACACACACACACACACACACACACACGCATACAAATGCCTCAGTCCTGAATTGGCTTCTCTTAATAAATGGCAAAGAACCTTCCTCCCATTCCCCTCATCTTCCTCCTTATCAACAACAATACAGCACTTAACTGGCTTAGTGTAAGAGTCTCTACTCCAAGGGGGGGTAAGCATAGACCGTGAATCAGAAAAGGAGGAGGAAGAAACACTCCGGCCTTTCTGTGTGTGTGTGGGTGGGTGGTCCAGGTATTGCTCATGTTGTGGGGACCTAAATCTGTTGTCACCACCACAAAATGGGGACTTGTCTTCCTCGTGGGGTCAAAGAGACACGTCCCCACCGTTTACATCATTAAATGTGAGAAGGTGAAGACGTGTTTTCGGTCGGAGTGAGGTGAGGGGAGCAGTAGTTATGGTGAAGGTTACAGAGAGTCTCAAAGAAATAATTGTAAGTCAATGTAATGTCCTCTAAAGTCATCGACTCGGTGTGTGTGTGTGTGTGTGTGTGTGAGTGTGTTAGTGTGTGTGTGTGAGTGTGCAGTTCACTGATAAGCAGGATACAGCCTATTAGCCGTTTGGCCAGCAGCCTGAACAGCTGGTGACTTCTTTCTCTCTGGTCAGAGAAAAGTTATTGTTTGGGAGTCAGTGGGGTGTGTGATGGCTGTGCCGTTTCTGTGTCTGTGTGCTGGGTGTTTTAATACTTCAATTAAGTATATATTTGCTCCATAAAAGACCATATATATGAACCATTATTGCGCTCACATACAGGAACAGTGTTGGCTTTCTTGGCACAGTTATATTGGTATGTTTACCTACTTAATCCTAAAATGTGTCAATGTTGTTAGTTGGATTAATACATAAATAATGATAGCTTAATAAGATCTTTTAACATTGCCACTCAAGGTGTCTGCTCCATTAATATGGCTTTTCACGCAAAGCACCAGACCTCTTATTTTGTAATCTAACCCTATTTGTTGATGTAACTGTTACTAGACTAGAAAACAAGTACCTCTACCCCTCTTTTCAGTGACAATTTGAAAAAAGAACAGTCAAAAAGAAAAGAAACACGTCAGGATGAAAGTGTAACCACACATGTAGAAGTCACACACTTTTTAAGACCTTTCTCTTTTCTCCTGACAGTACAATCCTCCTCAGTTCTTTGTCTCGTCCTCCATCTATTATTCTCTCTGTGGGTAACGGGAATGGCAGTAAATTATGTAAATCCTGACATTAACAACGAGGTTAAAAACATTTTAGCGAGCCTATAATGCTCTGTAGCAGCGAGCGAACAATGCGGTGTGGAGGTGTCGGGTGGGTGGAGATGTTCTGTGGCAGGAATGGATGTATTGACTTTGGTAGGAATGAAACAAGTGATCATCTGGAGTCAGGATTGTCTTTCTAACCACCACATCAGCCTGTTGCCAATGTGAGTACAATTACACTGTCTTAGAATAAGAGTACATGCTTTTCTTATTATGGTACTCAACCTGTTCATTTCAAATATTATTTTTAAAAATCCGTGAGAGGTACCACAGATATTTCACTTCACCCTTGTTAATGGTGACCTCCCACTGTCAGTCTGTAAAGTTTCAGAAGATTTTACCGTAGAATATTCGAATTTTGAGAAAACATTTAAGGCACACATGTGATCATTTCCTGTGTTTTGCTCTTCAGGGCCACCGTACATTCTGTACTTTTACCTCGTACGCTGAGCAGCAAGGCAGAATATTAATAGGCAGAACATTTCCACCTTGAACATGATGTCTAAATGGAGTTACTGTGTCTCATGCACTCAGGAGAAGCAGCTGGCATAATAACAGCTTATTTTTTTCACTTTAAAGATCTGTATACAGTGACGACATACTGACATCTGCAAGCTAGTGTTGCGAAACTAAAAAATGAAACCTAAAAAAGTTGTGAACAGGCTGCTGAGATAGGGAAATGACAGCTACTTCTTTGTATTTCACACTAGTGAGAGGTTATGGAGGCACCAGGGCCAAACTGGCAATGTTTAAGAACAGGAGCACAGAGCTGAGACTGTTTGCAGTGGCACCAAGATGCCTCAGTTACAGTAAACTCGTTTCTTTTTCCTTTCATAGCTGAGAACCCGCTGGTGGTACTCAACTCTCATATAAACTGTTTATTTTATGTGTAATTTTAAGTTTTCTAAGTATTCCAGTGCCAATGTGGGCTTCTCTCCTCGACTCTGTGGGCTTAAGCAAACCTATGAGTTCTGTCTGAGTTCTGTCATTCTTCATAAAACATAGATTCTGTGGTATTCTGTCTGAATTCACCTTTGAATCATCAGTAAACATTCTTAACTTTGAATCGCACAAGCACAAAAACACCATCAATTTTAAAACCCCTTGCATCAGCTGCACTTTACTTACACTCACACTTGTTTTCTGCACAATTCAGTTTCTGTTTGCATGGAATTTATTATTTCGGCCAAATAATTCACAGTTGTTTATGAGGAATTACCCACATTTTTTCTGCCCCCCCTCGTCATTATCTGCCATGCAGGTTTCGATGCAGCAATCTGCGAGTCGCCAGACATCCCTGCTCCTCCGTCCTTTATTGCTTTCTCATTATCTTCTCACCCCAATGTGTTTACCCTCCCTCACCTTTCTGTCTCTTTCCTTTCTGTCCCCGTTCTTCACTCTATCTCGAATGGCCAGCGGCAGCAGGATTTTATGCCTGTCTTATCTATTATTCATAACTCTATCTTCAGCGGCTATAGTGGCTTTGTTTCACTGGCACATTTGGGATGACCTGACACCTATATCAGCTCCTTAAAGACTATCTGTGAAACAACTTTGTCTCCCAGATTTTAGTGAAATGAGCACTGGGTCCTGTACCATAAGCAAGTGAAGTGTTTGTGATAATGTTTGTCCCAAATGGTATGACATTGTTAGAGATCTGTTCCCAATTCACAATAACCAAAACCCCAAAACCTTCCAAACGTGTAGTTTCTTTACAGTAACTATAAACTTAACCTTTGCTAAAGACATTCAAAGCCGAATTTGTCTGTTTACATCGCTAGACGCTAGACTAATGTTACTTTCATTTCCAACCTGATCATTACACAGTGCTTTCTCATCCTTAAACGATTTCTTCACTTTCACAGGAAGCCCTACACATAGTTTGTCGTAGTTAGTTTTTTGCACCGACCTATAGAGTTAGGTTTTAGAATTTTGATCGTGTAGCCAGTGGAGAACAGAGAGGAACTGAGCAAAACTGTGTCGAGCTGACCTCACTCCTGGTAAACTTGAAGGTATATTTCTTAGTTTTAGTGGCTAACATGAGCTAGGCTAACCACTACTCTCTGTAAATACTTTTAACAATAGATACAAAGTGAAACATGAAAGTGGATATATAAATTCAAAGACAAGAAAGTACTATGAGGGGAACGGACGGGCAGAGCAGAAAGCAGACATACGTCATACTACATTGTGCAAGTATAGAATTAGGAGAAAAATCCACATTCACACACAATGATTTACATCAGTAATCATTGTAATCACTTTTTAGTTGCTTTATTTGCTACCTTTCCCAGAAGCTGCTTTATAACCTCCATTAAAACCTGCTGGGACTGACAACAGTAAGAACAAGTGCGCTTTTACCAGTTAGACCAGTGCAGAAAATAGGAAATTCTGCCACTTAGCCAGAATACAACATAAAGTGGTCGATTATGTGCTTTTGAAATCAAATGTCTGTCTTCTTTGCACAGGAAAGGACACTTCAACCTGAGTGTTTTTTATTTCACTCAGGTATGTTTTCTTATGATATAATTCAATTCAGTTTTATTGGTATAGAACATGAGTTGTCTCAAGGCACTTTTCATTGTTAGGTTGGGACATTACAATGTTACTGATAGAAATTCCATGAGTGAGCCCTTGGCGACAGTGGAGACGAAAAACCTTTATATCTCCTGAACTGTTTTCCTCATTCTGCGTGCACCTGCCTTAGCTCCATTCCTCTGGCCTATCTTTCTTTTTTTATATCAGACTCTATTTCTCTTCCTACGTCTCATTTCCATAGAATTTCTATAGATACAGCTGATCCTTCACCAGGACCTTTCCAGTAGAAAGGAGATGAAATGGTGGCGCGAGATGAGGAGGAAGCGTGCAGACGGCCGGGGAAAGGACAGAAGAAAGGTAGCAGCCGGGTAAAGCTGCAGACCCATGAATAAAACAATTGAGTTTTCCCTCACAAATGATGCAACATTCAGTCAGGCCAAGTGTAAAATATGTGACCTCATGTTTCTTAATTAAATGCAGCACAGAAAGGAGAGGAGGAGATTTCTTGGGACTTTGCCGGCCTCCCTTCCCTCGAGTGTGGAGGCAAATGGTAACGAAATAGATTCAATGTTTTAAGGAAACATTCAACATTGTAAACTTGCAATTACACAAATGTTAAATGGTGTTTGCCATCACGGACAACTCAAAATATGGAATATGGAAAATGTCGTCCATCCGGTGATGATAACAACAAGTCATTAATAAGCGAACTGGAATTCAGATAATGACAATTGGCCATTGCCTGTGTGGAATGAGACCGTGAGTTATGTTTTATTAAAAAAAGCAGCTTCTGTGTCTATGAGGGATCATCAATTCTGTTAGAATTACTTTAGTGTTGCAGTTGCATAATATTTCTTAAAAATTTCAAGCAACTTATACCAAGTGACAAAGAAAGATGTATAGATATATATATAGCAGGAATTCTAACTAGGAATACATAATTGACCAGGCCGGACTGTATTTTTTTATTACAAATAGGCCTGTGTTATATGACATTAATCTTATACCCTGACATGGATAATTTCTCATTCAAATAACAATTTATTGCACAATGTAGCACATTTTTGTAAAATCTGCAGCAAAGTATCTATTCTGCATCAGAAGTAGCCCCACGTTTATGTATAAGCTCATAAATATTGCCATTAAGCGACAGAAAAATCACAGCACACAGCCTTGTTGACAGTGAAAACTTATTTTGTGTACACTTCAGATGTTTTGCACTATATACACTCATATGCATACACACACATATGAGGATACACATGCTTCTAAATCCAGTTTTCAGAGCTTTGAAGTCCTTTTTGTCATTAATTCAAATATGTGTTTAAAAGATGGTTCTGCAATAAACTTTGAATAACCAGAGTCTCAACACATGATATATGATAATGGTAACATACACACACTCTCACACACACACAGAGACACACAATCAAGCTTCTACAAAAGTAAACAAACAATTTAAAACAGAGACACACAATGTTGCAGTGAAATTGGATTTGTAGATCTTATCAAGTGTATTTCTTCCGTTGCAGTGATGAAAGTTTTAACTACAGTGTTTATATTTGAACACAGCAGTATGATTAACTTCACTTGTCGGATACCTCATTTGTACCGTCTAGTTACACAGTCAGTAACCTACTTAGTGGGAGTTATAGTTCACCATAATGACTCCCTAGTGGCCTCCTTAAGCTAAGGAGAGAGAGAGAGAGGATGTGTGTGTTGTCATAATTTCTATCACAGAGCCACCGATCATTAAACATTCAACACTGCAACACCCAGATTTTCTTTCTTATTCTCTTTGCAAAAAAAACCTGATAGAGACAGACATACGACAAACAGATAAAAAACAAGCTACTATTATTACTTTTGGACATGATTCACCTTTTGACATGAATGTAGTTTCATATAATGGAAAGTTAGTTCATCATTGGAGAAGTTCTTTTAGGATGAATTTATAAAATGACTATGTGAAAGAAAATCACTACTGGAGTATACACTTATTCGGGATCTCTGATATATTAGCATAAACAATATACACTGTATCTGAGCAAAATATTATAAAGGTGTCAGCCCTTTACTATTTATTGTATTTAGTATTTACTCAAACCTTGGTCTCCGCATTGAGTTTGCGAGGTTAATAAAATGTCCTTTCGGCGAGATCATAATTTAATCTAGCGTCTATGCAGCTGTGAGCTAGACACTGTGAAATCCAGTCATCTATCCAACCACATCCACACTGTCACATCTCCAAATCGAATATGCCGGGTAACTGTGCCATGAAGGCAGCAAATGAACTACTATCAAATGGTTTCCACCACTCTATCGTGTAATAGATACAGAGGAGTGGGACTAAAGTACTCCCCGCAGTGTCCTGCAGGACACCCCGTCCAGCTGAAGCAGCAGCTGTTGTCGGAGTGCAATGGATGCATGTTACCTGCAGAACCACAGGGAGGATGTCAGCTGGACCATCTGGCTTCCACAGTACAAACCAGTGGCAAAACTCGGTGTTGCTGTGGAAACACTGGGCTTCGCTGTCCCATGTAGTCATCGTAGGATGCCAGCTTACATACTACAATTATTACTATTGCCAAGGAGGTTATGTTTTCATACAAATCTGTTTGTCTGTTTTTCAGCAGAATTACACCAAAATGACTGTACAGATTAGCATGAAACTTGGTGGAAGGACGTGGGGGTGTGGGGGTAAGAGAAAGAACACATTCACTTTTGGTGCAAATCCAGATCATGGGGCAGTTCCAAGAAATTTTTTACACTTTCACATTGCAAGATAGATTGTAGCATAATTCACGGATCTTGATGAAAAAAATCTGACATGTGGGGACTGATATTTATGTTAATGTGCGCAATTTAGTGCAGATCCAAATAAAAATCTGGATAGTGAATTTAAATGTGGTTTCATTAGGTGGCTGTAAGTGGATATATGCCTAGTTGTAGTTTTCACTTGGAAACTTAGGAAATTGCTTGAAATGACAAATATCATCGTCATCATTCATTCAGCAGTTGACAGCTCAATAAAGTAAAATTATTCCTAGATCAGTGGGACTCATGGGTTATATCCCGTTTTCCATCTTTGATATTTATTCCTCCAAGGTTTAACATGAACAGGAATGAATCATTAAACACTTTATTTCATTAATTTAGTTTTATGCACTGTCCACTGCTGAGTGGTTAGTTCGAGTAGTTTATTTCCATATAGCAAATACAGCAAAGACCATAACCCTGCAAATCCCTGAAACTTCAAGTTACATCTTTCACCAAATAGCAAACGCATCAGTCAGTTTGACAGCTTTCTAAATCTGCGCCTCACGCCTCCCTGTCCAGACTGCGAAGGGAGGGAGAGAGAGAGAGAGCGATGAAATACACGGACATGACTCTGTTTTTTATTAGTTGTGAGAGCAGAAATAGACAGGAGCAATAAAAGGAGGATACGAGCACAAAAGGCAGTTTGATATTCTTGTAATCACTTTGAAGGGTTAGCGTGTCATCAGGCCGAAGCTGCCTTAAATATTACCGGGGCTCTGACAAAAGTAAGGTCATTTCTCAGACTATGAGGGGAATAATAAGAGAGCTTGTCGCAACCAGGGAACCTGTGCCTCACGTTTGATGTGTGGACTCTTAAAGGCCGTGTCAGTTTCCAGACAGAGAGGGTCTTGCGAAAGACACTTGCCCAACGGCATTATGGGAAGTTTAAGCATACCGCATGGACTAATAGTCACGATATCCCAACCTCCGCTGCATCTCTTCTGACCACTTATTTTTAATCTCCCTCTTGTGACTCTTTCTACTAAATAAAACATGTGCAGCCATGTTGCTGGAGTGACCCCTCAAAGTGCAGCTTCTTTAAAGAGAGCTTGTCATAACCTACGCAGTCCACGCTTCTGTGCACGGTTCAAACTGAGGTCAGGATTAAACAGCAACATGCACAAATCCGTGGGAAACATCGAGATGGTAAATATTTTCCAAAAGAAGGAAGAAAATTGCTTCACATAATTTATAAATTCCCGTTTCTAATACATGCACCGAGACACCATCAATTATTCTTAATAATTTGCTATTAAACAGCCACTTAATTGGCGTAATGCATCATGCTCATAGCTGCGTGATTGTTCGTTGGAATCTGAGGCGGTGGAACAGATGAGGGAAGGACAGGATGCTGCCCCTTCGTCTTCTCTCCTGGAATTTATCACTCTCATATGCTCTCACTCTCGTTCTTTCCCTTTCAGCCTGTATAATTTGCCCTCGATGTGTTTGGAATTAGATGTCACATCAAATAGACTATCTGGCGTCTGCAGGCTGCGTGTGTGTGTGTAGTAGTATTCACATTAAATGAATCTCTACCTTGACTCCAGTGTCCAGAATGAGTAGTGGGGGTTATAATATATCTGATAGTCAAACAGTACATGTGTCATTATCACTGACCTTTCTTTCCTCTGAATGGCCTTCATCCCTTCTCTTCTGCAGCCAGTTAAAACAAGCAGCGGCAGCACTCTGTTGATATATGTTTTTTTTTACATTCTGTGGTCGGCTGTAGTATATTAGAAACACAGTGCAGCTCTGTCCTCGAAGCCCCTGACATTTCACACAGTTTCCCTCAAAGTGGAAACGTTATCATGAGCTAGTGGTGCAGAGCTGCAGAGATGTTGCTGATTTAAATGCTCAGCACACACAAAGTTTGGGAAGCCGGTCTGACATAATTTGGTGCATTATTATCCATGTAGCTCACATTATGCATAAATACTGTGTAGTATCAGTGTTGGAATTATTGTGGAAAAACCGGAATGCAACTTGTATAGTTTTAACATTGTTTTCTACCATGTGATGCAACGTGTGTTTTATTGTCACTGAAAGACTACGCTCCCCAGTGAGAGCTAATGAGGATTTGTGCTGCTGCAGATTTTTGCAAAATCTAGCTGCTCATCTGTCGACCCATTCTAGTGTGACATGCCTCATGAATATTTGAAAAAATATATCTCAGCCACATTTTCATAGTGGGTTCAGGTAAAGTGTCTATGAAGAGCTCAGCACTAATACCTATTCAATTTAGAGTCATTGTCAGATTAACTGTTGTTAATGAAATCACAAGACGTTGGCTTATAATAGTGCATATTATGATAGGAATACACTATTCTCAGTGGTGGCTTCAGTTATTGTATATATTATATGAAGTGCAAGAGAGAATATCTGTGAGAGAACGATCCCCACCATCATCTGAACACAGTAACAAAGAGCATACTCACAAAAGTCTGTCTGACTGAGCGAGTAAATCAATGTCTAAGTAAAAAACCCAGAACCTCTGATGTCCACAATCTGATGTATGCACGTACATAAAGAAAAAGCATCCCCCCCATGCTCTATGTATGAAAGCAATTCTCCAACTCACTTCCATTCCAGTGAAATAATAAAAGATGTGAATAATGTGAAGAAATGGAGCTGCAGATTACAGGAGAAGGACTCCTGGTCTTATTGAGAAAATTTGCTCTATGTGGGTGTAAATTTGAAGATTGTTGCTTGTGTGTGATCTCGGAATGCATCCATCTTCCTCTCCTCTTATCCCTCTCAGTCTCTTTCAGCCTCGTCTATTTTTGCTTAGAAACAAAGACGGAAAACATCCCATACTCACAAGTTCAAAAAATACTTTATAATGCATCTGTATAATTGGAATATCAGCACAATATCTACCATGAGCCCAGACCAGACGGCAAAAGTTGTTGCTTGCTAGAGGAAACTTCTAGAAGAGTTTATTATCTACACCTCTTTATGTAACCATATGAAAATATGACCCTGGCCAAAAGAAAGTTTTGGAAATAGCACTAATGCTGGATGTGTTTTAATTAAAGACGCGGTGGCTCACCTCAGTGATAATGCTTTTTAGATATATTCTTTACAGTAGAAGCCATCCACTGTTGACTCGGTTGAAAGCTTTTTTGAACCAGTTTTCTGTTTTCATTAGTAGCAGCTTACCACAGTGAGTCCAGCTCATATATACTGGTACATGGGTTTTTATTAGAAACAGTATGGCTTCTATCTGTTGCAAGAAAATTGGAATAGAAACACAAAAGTGACAAGAAACTTCAATCCACTACAAAAAATCCTCACAAGCCAATCACACTTCTCAGTTTAGTGAGATGTCTGTCGCAGTTCATGAGCAACACCACAAAGGCACAGGTCGTGGTTTACATCACAGTTTAGCATCGGCACAAATAACGTGTGTTTGCAAACGTTCACAAACCCTGTTTAGTCCAGACCTACAGATGTGAAACATGTCTCAGTAGACGGTCAGAACCAAGAGACCAATATTTAGTCAGTCTGGAAAGAACTGATCAGCGGTTCAGTTAATTTTCAGTGTGAAAACATTGTTTGGATATCTCAGAATTTCTGACCAATTGCAGGACGGTCAGACATCATTAAACAATCAGAAAAACAAGTGGGAGTAGTTCACAGGATTATTTCTGGTCAAAGCCTCTGATGATAGAATATTTGAGTGACCAGGACTTTTATTTAGCTGGTAGTAATATCTCAATGATATTGCAGGTGCAACAAAATGAACAGGTTGATACATTTTCCTTCATTCAGATGCAAAGACCATGGGAGATGAAAACAGGATAAATATTTGTCCTACAAAAGTCCTATGTCCACTTGCCATATTGCAATATGTAACCAAAACATAAACATTGTAACAAAGACATGAACCTTGTTCCAGACTTCCAGGTGTGAAAACGCCCTTCGTCATTGTAAAGCTGGTCGATGTCATGAAACCCCCGGCTGACATAGATATGACACTGATACACACTGATGCTACACCATGCTTTTAAAACCACTCTCCAGTGGAATATTTCATTTAGCTCCAGAACAGGTATGTCAGTGCCCTTCTGGTGCTTTGTGTGTGCGTGTGTTTAGAGGGGGATGATTACATGACTGTCAGTGTGAGTTTGGCAAAAAGAAGCCGAGTCAATGGAAAGAAGAGATGGACAAGACGGAACCGTAACAGAGAGAAAGAGGTGTGGAGGCAAATACAAATTGTTGGTGTGGAGAAGTGAGTGTAGTCCACAGAGTTGGTGCAGCACTGGGCACTGAGCTGTGAAAAGCCAGAGCTGAGGATTGACTGAGTTGCTTTGTCGACCCGCAGTGGGAGAGAGGAATTTTTTCCTTTCACTAAATTGAGCCACTGTGATCAACTGGAGGGTTTCGCAGTTTCTTGGTGATAAGGAAGGTTCTCTACTGAAGCACGAGAGATGTCGACAGCTGCTTCCTGACTTTGCTGTCGAGCAACACAGCTGTTGAGGAGCCACAGCAGTCATGCATATGTGTGAGTTTAGAGAGTATCATTCAGGTGTCCTTGATCCTGCTAACAAGAATCCATATCCTGGCACAGATTCTTGAAAAGGAGTATGAAAGATTTTGTGTAGGAACGAAAAAAAACAAAATATCTTTTCACCTGACAGATTTAGTTCCACGCAGCGTCATCAACTCACACGGTACACATCTGTTGGCCAAGATTCCCATCTGTCCCTTGATGTGTCAAAAAACATTCAGGTGCAGACTCACACTTTGATCATACACCAATTTGACTGTAATCGCGCCAAGAGATAAAGAAGCATTGAAAGCTACGCTAGATAGACGGCTGCTGCGTGGGTGGGTGGAGAGGGGAACAGTTTTCCGAGCTTAAACCTCTAATCAGTATTTAACTTCAAACATTTGCTTGTCGACTAATTGGGGATGACATACGAAGAGAGGCTCGCCCGCTCGCCGAGTCTAATTGGAGGCTAATTCTCTGTGATCTGTCTCATCTCGATGGGACAGATCACTGGTCTGGGGAGGGGAGATAATCAGGTGAACAAATCACTGGAGTCTGTCTCAGAATTGCTGTTGAACTGCTGGACCTGATAAGCCGAGCTGATTAAAGATGAGAGCAGCACAACATAACTGCAGGCCGCATCATTTACTTTCTTTCAATCTCAGTCAGGTAAACGCGATTATTCTGCCCTGTGAGAGAGAACGATAATGCAGTTAATTAGAGAGCCCGCTCGTGTTCCACTCACACGTCAATCTCTGCTCGACTGGATACTGATCCTCTTACGTGTGCCTCAGCGATCATACAATCATTTACTGTGTCTGGAAAGATGTACCTCTCCAAAGAGCCACTTTTAAATTAGTTTGAATCAGGAATTATAAGAAAGGGAATTTACATTTTTTGTTTATGAGCAATATCAGTTGACTTGGGCAGCTATCAGCTCAGGGTGTTTTCAAATTTAAAGGTCTGGAGCATGATCCAAAACAAGGTTCATTTCTGATTACAGTTGATCCAGTTTGAGTTTCACATTTCAATGTAGGGGGCGCACTAGAGACCTTTGTTTGGGGCACTGATGTCCTGTCGTCAGCAACTACATGGGCGGCGTCTACCTTCACTTGACATTGATCGGTTTTTAGATCATTGGGCTTACGACATCGGCATTCTGATGATTTCAACTCAACTTTCTCAGCTCTCCAAAAAAAGGTCACACTGCAAATGTTCCTCACCATGGTTCAGTGAAATCCGGACTGACACCGCCTCTTTTGGTCGGACTAAACTTTGGTCCTTTGGTCCAGATCCTTTTCCAAGAACCTTTTACTAAACGAAAAAGTCAGAAGGTTTGGACCACACAAAGCAGGAGTGGAACCCCCTAGCACCAAGTGTTAACCATGCGTGGGACCTTTTATGTTCTTAATTCACTGTAGAAATAGATGGCTATTCTTCCTAGAAAACCTACAAAGTCAAGGGAAAAAAGCTTTCAGAGGTTATCCGCTATTTATAATCGTAATTTCAAATCACTTATGTTCTGTTTCTGACAGTTTGCTTTCTGGACCTCCACAGGTTTCCCTCTCAAGTGACAGGTGTCCGGATATTCAGTCATTCAGAACACAGTGGGCTTCACGGAGGCCTGAGTTAAAAATGCTCATTTGAGTCAGAGGTTCAACTGAATAGCTGCTTAAAGGGCAGTTTGAGAAATAAAAGGCATCTTTAACTTTGAATCCCGCAGAGCTAATTGCAGAGTCTGAGAGAAAATATAGAGTCGAACATGAGCACAATTGGTCCCTTTTGATTATTTTTAGAAGAAAAATTAACCTCAGTGTTCTTTACCTCACTAGAAAGTGCTTTTCATTCCTGTTACAAGAATCAGATCACGTGGCATCGAAAATGAACTCTTTATATTTATGGTTATGCAAGATATCCTGGATGTCATTTCATAAGTTATTGTTGTACAATATATGAAACTCTTAATTTTACCTTTCCCATCGAGAAGATAGTGACATTGGCTGCAGTTTTAAAAGTGTGTATGTTTTCAATTACCTTTGTAAAAGCCATATATTTCCATTGACTTTCAATTTAGTATTATTAAACGTGAATGAATGCTTTTTATTTTGACATTACGATGTTGAATCTTTCTTTATGTGTTAAGCTTGGATAACATTGTTGCTTGAGCGGACCCAGATAATGTACTATCGGGTTTTGTTGCAATGCAACTCCAGCTTTCTAATACAAATTCGACATTCATCCTCATGACGGCTTCCTAACATTTACAGTGGAATTTATTCCAAATACAGCAAAGTGTATAGTTCAAGATTGTTGTATTGAAGACGACTGTTTTAACTTTAAGAATATAGATAATATAGTACAAATAGACTTGTGCTCACTTCCTTTGTGAGGAAATTTAACACTTGTCTTTTTATTATGGAGAACATCAGATCAATAGTGTTCCAGTTTACATGTTTCATACAATTAAGTGATATTGTGGAAGTGTTGTGTAAAGCAAAAACCTGATTATATGTGTTTACGATTTTTTAAGTAATCTCACTTAATATCTCACAGGGGCTTTTGTACTCTTCTTCCTCCTGTGATTAATAGTTTTACTGTTTTTGTAAATTCATGACTAAATTGTAGCCTCATCTTAATTGTCTGTGCTTCTGTTGAAACAGGAACTTTCTGTCCCAGTCAGATTGCTTCACTACATCAAGCTCTTCTTCTTGTTTGCACATGTAATTAACTTTCTTCCAAAAAAACTTCTGTAGTTCGTATTCACAAAGTTTGGTTCACCACTGAATGTTTACTTACTATATAGATTTTCCCAGTAGATGAGAGTGAATCAACAGATCACAGACCTACAGGATTTCAGATGGATTTCACACGACTTGGGCAAAGTGCTTCACTCATTATAACTTCTCCAGTCCTTTGTTTCATCAGACTCTTGTGCAAAGCTTTGAATCTTCATTAGACCGAACAAGCTGTTGCCATCTGCCCGGTTTCTCATTTCCTCATTTGAATTCACGCCAAAACATAATCTCTGAGTATTTATGAAGTTTTTCACCTGAATAAATATGAACTGTTGTTAATCTGTTCCTTTTTTTTTCTGAATTACATCAACAAAAAGACATAGTTCACTCAGACATATTTTCATATTTGCAGTGTGTTTGTGCCAATGTTTATGTCATGAAACAAATTAAAATGTGTGTGTGCCTCTTCCTGCCTGTGAAGCATCAGTGAGACACATGACCAGTCCAAGTGATACTAATCAGAATTCATGTTTTGGTTGTCATGGTTTTATTCCAGAATTTTTCTTTTATTTCTGCTCAAGTTTTGGCAGTGATAAATTGACAATTATTTATCTATTTTCAGTAATTTGTCAAGCATAAATATCAGATACATTTTCCCATTCTTCCTTTCTCTTAAATAATAATAATAATAATTTCAATGATTTATTTTGTATGATAGTTAACTATATCTTCATTTAATTTTAGGCACTTCCTATACACTGCAAGTTATATAATAGAAATTTATTATGAGTATTATTTGACTGTATTGCTGACTGTTGTACGGCGACCTTGAGTGCCCTGAAAGGCGCCTTATAAATAAAATGTATTATTATTATTATTATTATTATTATTATTATTTGACATTTTTTTGTTATTTTCTAAATTTAATGTAAATGCCATAAAAATAATATATAAAAATACAATAAATTACTAAAGATATTAGCAGATAAGTTATAATCTGTAAATTAATATAGTGGGGAAATATAGATTTAATTGCTTTCAAATGTTAAATTACTTTTAATCTAAAGAACAAAGAATAACTACAAAGTTGTTTACTATAATTTGACGGCAACTTTTGCTGCCAGACTTCCTACCGTATGTTAATTTTGTTTTTGGCACAGAATAAATAATAGATTGGATTAATCGTCACATAAATTTATAATGAAAAGAACCAATAGTTTTTGCCTTACCTTTACAACTATGTTGTACAATCAGCTTTCCTTTACAATGACATTTGTTGTTAGATAACTAACATTTCAGACTCCAAATGAATTGGCTTAGATGTTTTTGCCATTTCGTCTTATTTTTACCACCTGTCAGCTCCTCAGATATCTTCCTCTCCCTGTTGCGCTCCACCAGCCGCAGTAATTACTTCGGTGAGCTTTTCTGTTATTGAAATCAATAGAAATGATGGACATTGATCTAGAAATATCAAAAAAGATTTACCGGTGGCAGATTTATTGCATTGCCTTGTTGAATTTTTTTCAGTTTTCTGAGCAGGGCAGACATACTCTCTGACATTTCCATTATTTCTGTTTCAAGCAGTCACAACATACAGTGTGCCAATACAAGTACACACACTCCAGTTCTGTGGATTGGTTGAAAGATGGGGATATTGAGCCGTATAGGTAACCTGAAGCTATGTGTATGTACAGTACAGTCGTATAAACTGTTTGAATTCCATTATCATGTCACTATTTCTATCTGATCATGCATGCATCCATCCATCCAATTTTATTTAACAGAATAATCCATGTCTAACATCTTTGTTGCTGTCGGTGTTGGCCAACATTACCAGGTAGAAGAGTGACTGAGTAACTGTTTACAGACCATCACTGTCACCGAGCTTTACAGTGATGGTCATACGGCAGAGGATGTTTTCAGTGATGGAAACCATAGAAAGTATATAAATATGGACGACATGACGGAAGCCACAGCATCTTTTTCGCCATCTGCATTATAGGTTATAAATACTGTTACCTTCATTTTAGTGAATGGGGCGTGTGCCAACTATGAGTCACGTCTCATAATATTTCTCAAATATGATTTCTCTATTTTCAGTCAGTTCTTGTCACACTGTATGTTCAAGTGTTCATTGTTGCTTTTAATTAGTTATTCGATGCTAGAAAAATGGGATGGAACATTCATGATTGACAGCTGAGACAGACTCACGATTGGTCAAGCGTGTGTCTCTCTACGAAAACTCCAGATGCTCAAGATGGCAGCGTTTGTATCTGGTTTGTTGTTGCTACATGTTATGATAGTGGGAGGAAGGAGAGTCATCCATCTTTATTTACAGTCCATGGCGGAAACAAACACCGTCCAATATTTTCAGTTGGACTTATAAAATATACCTCTTAATGAGATAGAATAATACTCAAAATGGTCAACTCCAAACACGGCCACTGTATGACGACGCACACATTCAAACAGAGATCACACAAACACTAATCAACCTACCCCTTTATGCACAAGAGTTACATAAACACACACACACACACACCAAGGTGGTTGCCCCCCCGCTCCACCCCAGGTGTGACTGACTGCTGCAATCGCAGGTTTGAGCGGCTGCCTTGTAGTCATTAAAATGTCAGCCGTGTCTTGACATTTACTTCATTTCCCATTTACAAGAGAGAAGAAAAGTCTCAAACAATCTGACACACTCACTCACTGCGGAGAGGAAAATGCAAGGATGCATATAAAACGTCTCATATTCTGTATTCACTCAGTCCACTATGACATTTCGCGGTGTATGGATTCCAGTGTCCAGCTCATGATGTCCTCGTGCAGCCTTGTTCCAATGTCAAACTTTGATTTATTTTCTTCTCGCTTCTCTCTTTTTCATTGTCTGTGTTATCTGCTGCTGTGTCCCGTCTGGGATGGCTGAGGAGCTGCCCTGAAAAGGCCTTTAAGCCCGGGCAGAGAGACAGAGGGACGAGGGGTGGAAGAGTCTTTGGGAGAAGATAAGTTGGAGTTGGAGCTGACAGCAAGGAAAATTTCCTTCTGGGGTCTCCGTCGAGCTGCGTTCCCAACTGATTTGTGGGGTTGTGATTGTGACGTATTATCTGGTGAAAGAGGTCAAAGGGAGGATTTACTGATGGCAGGCGGAGGCCCACTATCACAACCAGTCCAGAGGAGCACAGGAGAGTCAGAGCACCAGAGAACACAGTGCACAGAAATCTGTAGAACCAGCAGTGAATAAAAAGACTGCAGTCATTGTTTGTCGTTGTCAAGCTACAGTTTTAACTTCGTATGATCTCTTCATCTAGTCTGGGTACTAACTCACCCACATGGTGCTGTTGCTATCTGGTTAAACTGGTGTTGTTGGGACCTCTGTTGTTGGATATTCATTTCCCAAAATGATTTCCAGTGAGTCAGACTCACTCATGCCGGATTTACTCAATTTCATCTATTTTAGTACTGGATAATATTATAATATTTAATAGTATAAAGATAAAAAATGTTTAAACAAACAGAAGATTGCTGGAGGCTTAAAGACTCGATCAGACTAAGATAAGCTAATCCTCTATTAGTCCCACAACGGGGAAATTATTAAACGAAGCGAGAATAAATGTTTCCCATCTTCACAGTGATCTGGCATTTTGACTTGTTCTTCAGTTATTACACTTGTTGTTTACTGCTCTGGTTCAGTGGCTCATTAATAATACCCTCCACCTCGGTGAATCATTATTATTACGCTGCTCCACAGAGCAGCTTCCAATGATGCGATCAAAGCGACAGTCAGACACATGTTCTCGCCCGTATCTCATCACCCTGTCACACTTATAATCAGTGATTTGGACTTTACTGACACACATGGTGAAACAATGGAGAGAAAAAAAGCAATAAGGCATTAGGAATTGAGGAATCGAACATACTCAGGGGAGATAAAGTCAAAAGCTCAGTCATAATGTCAGAGTTACATTTTAATAAAGCAAAGGGGATGCTGTGCATTTGTATGTGTAGTTGTGTGTGAAGTTGAGGACAGTAAAGCTCTGATGTATAATGGAGGCTAAACTGGCCATTTTAAAAGGTAACACACTCGTAAAGATGGTGTGTGTGTGTGTGTGTGTGTGTGTGTGTGTGTGTGTGTGTGTGTGTGTGTGTGTGTGTGTGTGTGTGTGCGTGTGTGTGCGAGAGTATGTTGTGAAGATCAATGTGGCTCTTTACTTGTCCGATATATGATAAATAAGTTAGTAGAAAAAGTTTCTCCCCTCTGCTAAAAGAAAAGACACAATCTGGTAGTGGTATCTAAGTAGAGATTTGTGCCTCTGCAGTGGGTTTGGATCCGGGCCCTGAGTTTCTCCTCTATCTCTGGAGTAAATACAGAGCCTGCAGCCAGATAGGCTTCCCAGTCACACTGTTTTGCCTTAATTAACACAGGGCCGGGCTGAAGTATGGTGCCTACCCATTTTAAACCCTAGCAGTAAAAAGGGGCATTATCTGTGCCAAAAAATCAATCTATCACTGGCATTGTTTATTTTTCCGCTGCTGATTAGCATTTTGGTGATGGAGGATGCACTGCTTATTATTGCAGCCAGATAACCTAGAGACAGAGATCGGACAGTGTGCTACAGGTGTTCACAGACAGACAGAAAGTAATGCAGCTTTTAACGTTTCTTTTAATATGCAAGCTAGTAAAAAATGAAAGACACAACCAAAGTAACCAAAAGGTTCATAATGATTAAGAGAGAAAATCATCAGGAAATTAAGTGATGATGAAAATCAGGTTGAGTTAGAATAAAGGCTGCCATGTCCATCCCTGGTAGTGAGCCTGCTTAACAATCAACAACAAGTATAATGTGTAATGAGTGTAGTCAGAAATATTGTGAATACTGCCTTAGCGTGTCACAGAAAGCAGAAGTGAAATTGGATTTTGGGTCTAACCAATTACCATCATGACAGAAATGTGTATTTTTGTAATATAAGCTCTGCATATAAACATGAAACTTGTATAAAAGTTGTTGAATTGACAGACTGTGGCTACTGGGACACAGATTATTTGTCTCCAACGTACTGTTTGTCCTTTAGATGTCATTGAATCTATTTATTTCATTTAACTTAAGCAACATTTGAGCTGAGTCAGTTGTTTCTCTCAGAAAGTTAAAACCCTCCTAATCGCATTCATGAGCACACAGAGTTTACACGCACGCACACACACACACACACACACACACACACACACACACACACACACACACACACACACACACACACACACACACACACACACACACACACACACACACACACACACACACACACACACACACACACACACACACACACTCAAATGCACACAAAGTTAACTCTTCTTCAAACAGCTCAAACACTACACACAGAATCATATTTTCAGTCCATATCAGTTTTTAGCTCCCCCAAACCACCTCATCACAACATTGGCAGCCTTCCGTCCTCCTTCATAATTCAACTGCTCCTGCCTGAATTTACACTTTCTCACAAATACTAAACCCGATTGGTCGATGATGAGGTAGTGTTGTGTCTGTCCCTCTGACCTTGAGCGGTATATGTGCCTGATTTTGATTAATGAGCATGCATCAAGCTCCATTAGCTTGAAGTGCATATAGGGTCATTATTGATATTTATCTTACATTCAGTTATTACAAGGATAGATTGTATTATTAAGTGGTAAAGTCACGTGGTTAGCTTGTGTGAACAGACCCCCTCCCCCCCGTCTCTAATAGGGGATTGTGTGCCACTGTGTGATTTGTTAGTTTACAGATGCTCCAGTTTAATGACGCTTGATGATTGTGATCTGTGGAACCTCATCTTGTGTCCGCCCAATGTGTTCAGACACAAGTGGAAGTGGCTCACAGCATTGCCTGTAGTTTATGCCTCAAATAATGTTTGCATGATGAGGATGTTCATACTACAGTGGCAAGTAACACATTTGTATTTGCTCCAATCAAACAGAAAGACTACTTTTTCTCAATGCATATACAATACCGACTAGACAACACACTGACATCAGACACACGTCCGTCTATAAATGCACACGTTCAGATGTGAAAGTGATGTAGCAGCAGATACTGTCAATAGATTACTTTAATGGTCACTGTTTCTATAAAGTAAAACTGATATATAGGGATATATTCCATTTACTTTCACTTATGTAGGAGACTTTGAAAGCTGTTATACTACATACAGCCTGACGTTTGGCTGTTATTTTTTACTGCATGTTATTTGTTTAATATCATGGTTGATTGAATCTGTTTAAACAGCCGGCTGATCCAAACTACTGGAGGACAATTTATTGATCAAGCCATTGTCTTAGATTTTGTAGCTGTGGATGTCAGAAAGAATTTATTGATGTGAGAAGGCTTTGGTGGAAAAGCAATTTATGGCTGGCTTGAGAAAAATAATAAGGCTTTATTTTATAAAAGCTTGTGCTCTTTATGTCTACACTTGATATCATAATGTGTGGTTCAAGCATGATGGCAAATATAGGAGGAGAAGTGGACTCCCATTTCAGGGCTTTTATGTGATTATATGAACCCGTATAAATCGTTGTCTGCACTTTCCACATTAGGTTCAGAGGTTTCCCGATCTTATCCTCAGATGATCATCCCTTAACAAAGCCCACTTGATCTTGACACATCGGGAAATAAAGCAATTACACTTGATCTTATACTTTTAGTGAGCCTGCCCTTTTCTAAAGCTTTACTGGATACAAGTGGAGGCTGAGAGGAAAAACCCACTCTCTGTTATTTGGCCTTGTCCTTAATCCGATTAAAAACTGTTTATCTTGCCCGTTCCTCCTCTGCAGTCGCATTAATATTTTACCGTGTTTTGTGGTCACAGTAATGAACACTAGTGGCCGCGTTCAATACTGATTTTGTATATTTAATTTGTTCTGTAACTTCATCTTCCCAGGGGCCGTCTCAAGCTTCCATCATCCCTCTCTGTCATCCCTCGCTCCAGTGCTTTTATCTACTAATGTTTGTCTTTCTGTTTCTAAGCTCCTGTTTTTCTACCATACAGAACAGAGGTCAAATAGAAGAAACAATCAGTTTTTAATGGCCGGAGAGTGATGGTCATTTTTCTAATAGCAGGCACCAGTCTATCCTCTGGGAATAGTTGTGGAAGTGCTCATTTATACGGTTTTGAATTGGATTATTTGCTGTCGGAAGCTGGGTAGAGAAAACACCAGGGAGCAAAAAGCAAATACGACACAAACATGTAAATCCGACCTTATACAAGGACCTTTCACTGGCAACATATTTTCCTTAACCTGCACGGTGAACGGCTGAAAAATGTGGACGCAGGTCACACAAATATCCTCATTGGGCTCTGTAGCAAATAATTAGAGGCTACCTTCTTCTCTGTGACAGGGTTTGCTGGCAAAGTGGCCTGTTCCCTTGGACTATCTGTATTATCCAATCAGTGCTGGCCTCCATCCAGTATCGGAGGATGAAAAAGACTGTTTCATCCTTTTCTCTTCTTTTCGACTTTTGTCTGAAGGCACGTTGCGCTTGGAGTACAAAGAGATGCTGAGCCAAAGACTGTGGTTCAAGGCAGGGAAAGATGTCAGACACCTTTCTTGTAATGATTTTTATTTAACTCGTGCTGTACTGTTATTAGAAGCTCCACTGAATGTGTTGAAGCAATTAAACAGGAAATACAGGTTTTAAAACACCAGGACCCTGTAACAAACAACCGTATTGGTATTTATCCACGGTCGATAATTATAAATCTAATAATCCCTTTTTAAACGTGTTTTTAATTCAGACTGATTCCATCTCACGACTCTGCGTCAGACAGAACTGCATGGCATCCACTCGCGGGGACGTGTTCAACTGCAGCTAAACTATGAAGTCTGACCGTTCTTCTGGACAGTTAAAACTTTATGGCCAATAGCATGAGCGAGCATTTGCACAGCTATTAAATATAGCAACAGAGCAAAAAACTAAGTAAAAGAGCTCTAATTTTATACCGAGATGTGCAAAAAATGTTTGGTTAATTATCAAACTGTGGGGGGACAAATTTAAATATGTCGCAAAGTCACAGTCTAGCAAAGTTTTGGAAATCACTGCTTTGACATGGCAAGAAAGGACATTAGCCTCTTGGAGAGGAGAAGTTTTATCTTTTATTCTATCTTCTTTGTCTTTACTGCATTTTTCTTTTGCATTGTTTTTATTTTCTGTTTATCCATAAATATTTTTAAAGCTCTTTGGATAAACTCCTTTTTGTTTTTAATGTGCTGAATAAATCTATCGAACTAGACTTGAATTGACTAGAGCGGCACAACTGTTGGCCTTTTCTATTCGACTTCACATTAGTTTTTAATGTGCTTGCTGGCTCTTTCTGTGCCAAGACTGATTTTGTATTTGCCATTGTTCACATAAAACCATGATGAACATGATGAAAATTTCAGATTCAGAATACTGCCATAAGAAAAAACCAATAGCCCTGCATCATATAATAAATGCCCAATTGGCAGATTCAATCACAATACTCTGAGCTTGGCTGCGGTGAGCTGCTTAGTGTCAGGAAAAATACATAATCAAGCAGAAGGCAACCAGGGGACGGCAATAAGGCAGAAGAAGTAATATGAAAAATAACAGTCATTGCACTGCTGCTGTTTTAAATTAGTTTCGGTTTTGTGGAGCCGAACAAAGAGCCCCCATGAAGAGCACTTCAGCGTTTTTCTTTTCTGCTGTCATTCACGCCACGTTCTTTGTCAAGTTTACTCTCACTGAAATCTTTGTCCCTCACTTCTAAATGTGATCGCTACGACAGTATGAAGTCGCATTTGTATTGACTCTGCCAGCAGGTAAATGTCCTGACCTTAACTTCTACCAGCTCCACCACACTAAGGATCTGTATGTAACGGTCGTAAAGGTTTCAACAGTGGCTCACATGCATTTCTCTTTCCGAGCAGATATTGACTCACAGATTTAATTATCTCTACCCCGGCAATTAATAGCCTGTGATTAATAGGTATCGCTTTCAATTTGCATAAATCTCCATTCTCTCCTCCCATACTTGTGGTCCTGCAGCCCCTGCTAATAGATGATACATGTCACCAAACACACCATTATTGAACTTTATTTTCTTCTATTATGCAGTAGAACAGCACTAATTGGACAACACTTCATAATTCTGCAAATTGTACTTTAATAAACTACACTGATTTTAACAATCATCTACTTTTTACACTGTATTGTAATCTCACGCTAATAAAAGCTCCATTGCCGTAGCATACTGTTAGTCGAACATCCTTTCTATATGATATTCATCTTATTGTCTTCATTAACATATTGACACTTTAAGATTTCATGAAGAAAACATGTATTTCAGATACAAATCTCTAAATGGAGGTACGTTGTAGTTTGGAACGAACATACTTTTTGGTTATCTCAAAGTAATGCACATTTCCAAAAAAAACCATTATAATCTCTCTTTCTGTTTCTGTAAGTGAAACCAAAATTATATATCTGAGCGGGTGTATCCCATGACAATAAATGTCTATACTCTAAGATGTGATCCTGAAGTTAGCGTGCTCATTTCAAAAATATATTTTTATCCCATTTGGTGACAGCCCTTATTTCCTGTGCCTAAAAATATTTGATCAATATGTGACCACTACCCTGCCCTTTGTATTCTCTACAGTGGATCTATTTGATTTATTTCATAATGCAGAGTAATGTTACCATGATGGTAACCATTACCAATTCGAATTTTAAAAAGGCAATCCACACACTGACACATACATCATACCTCTCTTTAAGCCAGTATCAATGCTATACCCTCGTAAATCAAATGAGTCCCTCAAAGAATTAAGAGTCTTTTCACTGTGTTTTTATCTAAAAGCATCTGGTGAAGATATCATCGCACTAATTTAACTCTCGCGTAGTCTCTCTTTATTCTGCTGCTTTTTTCTCATTTATCTGCACATGGAATTATAATACTAATCACCATGGTCCTAGAAATCGTTATCAGATCTCAGTTCATTCTAGCACATTGGCCAATGTCAATGTCAGCGCCAATGTCACTGCACTGTCGAGTTTGTCGAGTCTGTGATGTTTTCTGAATGAGAATAAGAAAATAAGTTAATGGGAGTAATGTAGATAGCAAACTGTGAGACGAGTAAGGAAGAGAGAGGAGAATGGGCAAATACAGGATGTGCAGAGTGATGGGAGACTGGGGTTCAGGTCGACCACAAACCAGAGGGTTGTTGGTTCGATTCCCAGTTTCTTCTGTCCACTGGCTGAAGAGTCCTTCAGCATTATACTGACGCTTAAGTGTCCTGATGGTTGTTGTTGTGTGAAAGAGTTGTATATCATTTTAATCTGCTTTGGATTTTCCTATTTTTGAGAACGCACCTGACCAGGGGAATTTCCTGCTGTGTTTTATCATATGTATTATATGTATAAGGCAAACTTTGGACTCCAGATCCCATTGTCTGGACATTTTCTGGAGTTCATACCTGGAAACAGATTTACTGTAAAGCCTTTTGAATGGGTGATGAGACTTTAAGAGCACTACATAGATATAGCCCCTTTACCACCCCTCATTGTGATGGCTTGACTTTGCTTTGAACTAATGAGCCATAGCAGAAAAGTTCTAGGTTCTAGAATAATCCTTAGTTTTTGTGTGCCAGCTCTTTCTTAGACTGGCGTCCTGTCCGGGGTGTAACCCGCCCCTCACCCTGCAGTATCAGCCGGGATCGGCTCCATTCCCTTGGTGTAGCTGATGGATGCCCACTTTACTTTTAAATGAATCAAACTCTTCGCTCTCTTAGTTATCATTCTTTGGAGCTCCCTCTTTCATCTCCCCGCTCCTGCCTTTGCTTCTAACCTTCTCCTCTTATCAGTGTCACAACATCTTTCTTCTTTCTTCTCCACGGTTCAGTCATGCTGTCATTCTCCTCTCAGCCTTCCATCATGTCTTATGTGACTTCTCCTGGAATCCTTTATTCTACGTATTATGCATATGTCGTTCATCTATGGTGTTAGGTCACATTTCATATTCAGGATTCCACTGAATCTCTTTTGTATTCTAGTATTTGTTTCTGTGACTGCAGGTGTGTGCATGCTGGTGCATACGCTCAGACGGCTTACTTCTCCATCTTAAAAAGCCTTCAACTTGCCCCTCTCATTCTTTTATCTATCATTTTGTGATAGCCGAGGTGTCATATTCAAGTGAGGAGTTAAGTCATGCAACCTCGAGCATTGATATAAGGAACTGAGGCCAAGACCCCAATCAATACGCTAAAACTTCAGTAGGACGGTTGGCGTCCCCCTCAGTGGTCTTTGGCTTGTGTGAATTTTTATGACTTCACAGAGAAAAGAAATGGCCAGGCTTTCATTCCCAGAGGATGAGTTTCCTGTATGATTGTATAGAAATAAGTCTTGCCACCTTTATATGTATGTGTGGCTCTGTACGTGAAAGCCTAGTGAGTAAGGCTATTAGGGTATTATTAGGGTACGTTTTTTGAAAAATATTGAACTTCACGCAATGACTCGTGTTCATTTATTCAACATTTATATAACACTGTTAAGAATATGAGTTCAGGAGGGAAGGTGACTATGTCGTATTTTAAAGGATCAAGAAAAAAAAACATTTGTGAGGCTTAGGCTATTTAATTTTGTGATTTACCTTCAATAACAAAACATGTAAACAGAAAAACAGAGTGTGATGAGGCCAGGACCAATTAAATGTTCACATCAGTCACCAGCTGTGGCTCAAAAACAACCCATTAGGCCCCCAGTGGAGACAAGGCCACTCTCAAGATGTTTCCAGCCTCCTGCTAATGACTCGTACAGTGTGACTTGATCTCTTTGTGAGAAACAGACATATAATTTTCTAAAATCCAGTGTACCTCACTCATGCTCATGCTGTTTTCTGCTCTGTTTCATATTTCTATATTTCCTTCTATTGTCTCTGTTTAACTTAAACTGTCAAGTTCCAAAACTTCCTCCACCTTCATTTGTTTTCTGTCAGCTGACGCTGGGTTTGTGCTTCGGTATCTGTCACCTTGAACGCTACTCAGCTGAGCCTTGGCGCCACTGCGTTAAAATCACCCCAGAGATCAATGTGGACAAATGTGGGGCTGATGCACCAAAATAGTTGCCATCAAGTTTCTCGTACTGCAGGAAACCCCTCCTACAGTTTATTTAGTGTATATTTCTTAACATACAATTAGAAAAAGGTTTATTTTTACATTTCTTCCATAATTTTCTACTTTTTATTGCCTATTTCATTGATAATTGAGATAACAACCTCTTTATTTGCATGTGTATCTTGAATCAAATTGTGCTTTTAAAGCTCCCTGAAGCTGCATTGTTTTTGGATTCGTTCTGCCCCCCGATGGTCATAAAATGCACAATGCAGGTGTAATTGATTAGAAAGGCAGCGTGTACTGCCCCCATCCTGAGAGGAAATGATCTTCACTGAGACTTTTGTTTAAGAAAATGATAATGCAGATGCATGATTTCACGATAGAATAACAGTTCATGGATTGTGTCTACACATAAACTATAATAGTGACCGCATTTACTGTCACCCTGGTTGTTTTTGCTCCTGCTCTCCCACTGTTCCTCTCTCAGTGTGATGCCCAGGAAAGGAAGCCTCGGCCATGAGAGCAAACAAAGTAACTGGTGCTCATGGGAGATGAAGGGCGTGCTCTCAGTCAGCCCTGTTTGTTGATCTGAAGGCCTCCTCTACTCTTATGAATAAAGGATCTTATGTTTAATATTCCTCGTAACTCGTTGTAACTTCTGAAGTGTTCAGTGCTTTTACCGTATGTCCTCTATTGTCCATGTCACCTTCACTGTGACACAATGATAACAGAATTATGGTCTCGGGACAAAGCTACCGCTGCTGTTAAACACACATGCATGCTTTAAATAGAGAGGAAGGAAAGTGAGTGACTGTCCTCTCCTGTTTCACTCCTCTTTGTTTTTTGGATGATGAATTGAGACAATATAACCCCTGAAAGGGGGAGTTGTAAAAGACCATTTGAGATGTTTTCAGTATGCCGACAGTAACAGGGGGAGTTGATCTATCTCCTGGGTTTTCTCTCTTACCTCCTCCTGCTCCCCCCTACAGATAATTAAATTTGATGTGAACACAGCACTGTTCTTTTGTCAACATATTCAAATAAAAATACAATAGCAGCACTGTCGAGGAGGTGAACGGTGCAGAGAGACTGAATTTGAATTGAGTTTTCTTGAACTGAAAATACAGTTTGGAGAAAGTTACGCCTTTGTGCAGGATGTTTTTTTGTATAACGTGGTTACACATGTTTATGTATAGCTGCGACACCATCTGAGGTAGAATTTACATAAACCGACTAAATTTTCATTTTTCTTTGTGCTATTCTATTTTCACAAATAGTCCAAAACAATTTCCTACCCTTGATTTACCTGAAGCTGAAATGTATACTGTTATTATAACTATATTTATTACTATAAATATTCTAAGTAGTCCATCTTGCTTTTTGCTTTGCACTAGGTTTGCACTAAAGTGAATAATTAAATGTCACTGGGCATATTTGTGTGTAATTGTGTGTCTACATGAATGCCTACCGGACACATCTGTTCAGGGAAGATAAATAACGAGTGATATTCTTTATAAGGTCCTCATATGAAGATTTAATGAGCCATGCGGGATGTTTAGTAGTTTTAACTTGGAGGTCCTGAGATGCCTTACCAGTGAAATGTGAGCGACTGAGACCAAACCAGACTGTGAAGATGAGTCTCTCAGTTTAATGGTGAGATAATAACTTTGTTTAGATTTACTTCTTCTGCCACCCTTACCTGAAAGTCAAAAGTACTTAAATGTCTTGTTAAGTTTTTAATCATCGTCTCGTCGTTATCTTTTACTGGCAGAAGTTTCTTAAAAGAGCAACAGGGTGATATTTACAATTGGATGTAAAATGTAAAAGGTTATGAAGCATTAGCTAGCCCGCTAATCAGTTTGTGTGTGTTTGTGGTCCAGTTATTACTCAAGCTGTGGGGACCTAAATCTGTTAATACAGTCACATTACACAACATGGGGGCTGATCTTTCATATTCGGACAAGGAGTTTGTGTTGGCAAACAGTCATTGATGACCAACGTTGTTTTGTTCGTCTTTTTCATTCATTCTCCTGTTGTCACACAACTTTATTGACACTCGCAGCATGTATCTGCATCTTCTTTATCTGCCTTAAACGCTCAGCGCTGATCCATCTAACTCTACAGTGTGTCTGAAGCAGAATTATGGCCACTGCATATTGTAGCTTTTCAGACTGTAACCACATTTGTGCAACCAGACCGTGGTGTGACCCTGGGACTTTAGGGGTCGTTTAAGAAGCTCTGAGAGAGAATAAAGTATATAAGTAGATAAAAGAGAATTTTTTCAGGATCAGGAGTGGTTTCTTAAATCGAGTTTCAGTTCAGCCTGTGTGGCTGAGGAGCAGCGTTTGCACTATCGACACCCCAATCCACTAAAAATGCCTTGATGTCCCTGCTGTATCCAGGTGATTTCCATCAGCACTGCCGGAGAGCTCGAGGTTCAAACCCTGGTTTTCTAAAGGCATGCTAAGTTTATCTACAACTCTAAATGAGTGGTATAGCTTATGAATGTGGGGGGGGGGGGGGGGGGATGATTACAAGCATGATTGTTTGGGTTGTTTCTACGTTGGAGTTGGATCGCTCGTATAGTTGAATGCATAAGTCCACACAGTGCCAAATGTGACCAGATCCAATTTGTGTGTCCGTGAGTGAGAAACATATCGCCTATGTGTTTTCTCTGCGTTGTTTACTGCCATTTCCCTATCGATCGGAGTTAACAAATACTGCATGAAAGACAGAGTGAGGGTAGAGAGCAGGCAGGAGAGGCAGGAGGGTAATTCCCAGCCATGATCCAGCGTTTGATATCTGACTTGTGGATCAGATCAATACTGTGTGTTTGCTGAGAAACACACAGCCCTGCAGCCTGACTGTTAACCGCAACTTCCTCCTGGGTGTATATGAAGTCCTGCGACACCTACATACACCGCCTTCCTCTCTTCTGTTTCCCTCTCACTTTCAGTCCCATCCTCCTGTCATCCATTATGTTTTCCCCTGTCAGTTTGTTGGTTGGTCAGCAGGACTGTGCAAAAACTACTCTAATGACTTGCATACAATCTAATGCAATTGGGTGGCCAAATATCAAGGTCAAAATGACCTCATGTTACTGTGTTTCGGTTTTCAAAGGTAAAGGCCAGGGTGACCTTTATATGAAAAACATAGAAACTGCACTGGTTGGTGGAGCTATGCAACGGCAGCGTGGTAATTCTAGTTTTCATTTTGATGGATGGAAGGTTTAAGGCAATCTAAATCTGCAGAACATTAGTGTTTTCATATCTTTTCATTTTCTTTTCTTATTCTAAAGAAGATAATTAAATCCAGGAGTCGGTAAGAGGCCAAATCAAAAGCATATTGGAACCAGGGACCCAGTGCTGTTCTCTGGTTGTTTAAATCACTGTTCAGGTTTTTTGCTCATTTTTCTCCCCTTTCTCTCTATTTCTAGATCCATCTCCATGTCATCCCTCCTTTCAGTGCTCTGTTCTTATTCGTATACTTCACTGTGACACTTCTGCATAACAGGCAGATGGATGACCGGTACATCTTGGCTGCAAAGATGAATAACCCATCTCACTAGTTATCTTGTCCTGTTTCACAGTGTTTGCTCTTTGTTTTTATTTTCTGCTTCACTATCAGCATGGTGAAGCCTTAAGGTTTACATTTATTCAAACATCCTATTCTAAAGCTTACTAAACCTCACAGAGGCTCTGCGGTTGATTTAAAACCAGTGAGCAAGAAACTATATTTTTCTTGTGGACTGGGCATGTGTGGCTGTGGTGTGACTGGTTGACCAACACAGGACCGCCAGCGTGTTCAGTGATACATGAATTAGGATTTATAGCGGCAGCCATATTTCTCAGAGGGACGCAGTAACTAGAATCATCATCCGTGGGGCCATATATATTTGCTCATGGCATTTCATACTGCTGATGATTCTGCACTGGACTACATGTTCTCCTCTGTCGTGAAATAAGCAGAGAGCTGTGGCATCAACCGAAAAGGAATAAAAAGAGATGATGGGATGGGTCATGACTCAAGCCAGGCTCACATCATTAACAGAAAAATACAGAGTCCTAAATGTCTCAGGGGCACATGAGTAATTATCTTTTAAAATAAAATGTAAAATGGCTGAATAATACATCAGCACACCCCACAGACAAATTACCATAGAGATGAAATCAACACACATGTCCGAAAAGTGCTTGCTTCACGTATGCCAAGATGTATACATTTTGCCATATTTGCTGTAGAATGGAGTTATTGCAATAATGGAATACCAAAGTGACATTTTAGGTAATTCAGTAACAGTGTTAGAGATCAATGACACGTTTATTCTTCGCATTTCAAGTGTCCAGAAGACAGAATATGAAAGCAGTCACTTGTGAAAAGGAATTCTATATTTTCTTGCATTGTACAATTTTTTAATTAAACAAAGAAAGTCTCAAAATCTGTTTTCCATCTCTATATTTCTACTATAAATGGAAGACTATTGTTGTGTTTTTGTCTATCTATCTATCCATCTATCTATCTATCGTATTTGTCTGCCTGTCCCTCTGTCGACTTGTCTCTCTATCTGTCTCAAAAGATAGTCTGCCTGTCCCTCTGTCTGTCTGTTTCCCTATGATCTGTAAGTATGGGTATGTGTGGAGAGCTCTGTTTTTTTGCTCTGTCATCTCGCAGAGTGCACGATCAGCCACAGTCTGGTCCCCTCAGGGCTGTTCGGTGCAGATTGTCTCATTCAAGAGGACTTCAGCAGGGTGAATGCCTCCCCTCACATGGGGCCTCTATTGAAGGTCTCTGTTAACCACTAAGCCCCCTTGTGCTCTGAATATACAAGTGTTCTTCATGCCTTCCCTTTGGAACAACTTTGATGTCAGTTCTGCGTCTGACTCTGACATCTTTTAGCCAGGCCTGACCCCGCGGAGCCGCTGAAAGAAACGCTTAACACGACATTTTGTCTCTGTGTATCTTGTCCCATTGTGTGTGTGCCTCCCAGTGTGCAAATGGTTTCTGCCCCTGGTTTCTGACTCACTGCCCAGCAAAAGGACCTCCGTCACAGGAAGCAGTGCCGTGTGCCTGTCACAAACAATCTGGGTCATGCCAAGTGAAACAGACAAACAGGGGCCCCTCTGAGACTCATCGCAGGCCTCAGTGCAAAGTCTGAAGAGAGTCGAGAGGCAAGGATGAGGGGAGGGAGGGAGGGAGCAGCGGGAGAATCACGGGAGCATCACGGGAGCAACAAGCCGAGCAAATGGGTGAACAAATTACGTTTGTGTCTAAACACTGATGGTTGTCAAGGGGAGAGACTGAAAGAGCTAAAGGGAACATTCAATGGACCAATCAACTTTCCTTAGTTCAGCTAAAATCTTGTGTTATGTCTATTGAGCTGCTGAGAGTAGATTACAGTAGGGTTAGTTATCATTTTGATTTTAAATGATTGTGCTTCTGATGATTCACTTCTTGCGTCACATTATATTTTTACTATAATAACTAACTAACCTACACCTATACCACAAGTCACATCTTACCACTAACCTTAATGAGGACATGAGAAATGTTTTACCTCATTGGAACCGGGCTCTGGTCCCCATGAGGTCCACTTGTCCTAACCAGGTCAATGTTTATGAGGTCCTACAGAAGTAACAAAAACTAGTTTGTACACACACACACACACACACACACACACACACACACACACACATAAACCAAATATGCAGGTCCGATATAATTATCAGAGTGTGTTCCTATGGTAACTGTCAAAGCTGTGTGTTATGTTGAAAACAATTTGGAGACTTAATAGAGAAAAACAGAGGTTATTTAGAAATTCTTTATTCTTATGATGACGGCAGTATCAGCAATTACATCTGTGTGTTAGATCTGATTTTGAGGATGTTTTTGAGTTTGTGTGAACTGCGATGACACAAACACTGGACAAAGAGTTCCTCAGGGCAGACTTACAGACTGAAGAGCTGATTCAAGGTTCACCTCGACACCAGCAGACGCAAAATCTTTTACCAGCTCTGACTCTGCCACAGGACGTGAGAACATCGTGTGCGTGTGCTGCTCTGACTGTAAATCTTTGTCCCAGTTTCAGCCTCTGCCCCAGAACCCTTCACCTCATTTCATACAGTGTTAAAATACAATGACACGGGATAGCTCTTTAAACAAGCGACATTGGCAGGAAGGGGGCGACTACTTTTTGCTCATTGACTTTTTTATCTTGCATTACTGCCCTCTACTGTTCTACTTTCCATCTGCTGTCAAGTAATGTGCTGTTTGCTTTTAGGAGAAGTCACTAGACACAGAAGTGTTTTCACATCGGGAGATGAAAATATGTCATTTGAACATTAAGTCAGACTAGTGCAGTAAAAGCGGAAAACAATTAACTGTGTGATGGATAAATACTGTTTTGTTTCCATGTTTTGTTTTTCATGTGTGCGTTTTAGTCCATTTTGAATCTGTTTTTAGGGCATTAGGCAGTTGGTCTTTCCACTTGAATTTAGATGATGCTAAAATTACCCAGAGCTCTGTGTGTGTTTTATATTTTTAAAAGCACTCATACAGAGGCTTTTCATCCAGTTTTTTTTTTATATATCAAATTATAAGTATAGGCATGTATGCATCTTTTTTAGACCTGGTTTGAAAGTCACAGAAAAACCATGATAGTTGGTGTTAGTATCGTTTTATATAATGAACAAATGATGTGCTGGTTTAATGTGCGTCACCAAATGGATAAACATGAAAGTGCCACTTTCCTGAAAAGCCAAAGCTCAAATCGAATAGTGATTTCCCATTTATTTCAATTTTGGTTGTGTTAGGATGTTGTCACAAAATTAATAAAAAAACATCAAGCCACCACGATGAAACATTTCATATCTTTCTGGTGAAAGTTTATGACGTTTCTTTGTTTTACTCTGAAGATTCATTTTAAGGTTAGACTGACTTGATCCAAAATACTACTAGTTCTTAGGATATTGTCATGAGTTTACCCCAACCCTCCTCTGTCTGAACTGCTTTCTAGACTTTGACATACTGGGATGGATGAACTTTGACCTCCTGCTGGACCAAACAGAGATGAGCACCATCGACCTGGACAAGTATGAGCTGTGTATGAAGCCTCTCTTCCAACTCCTCTCCTGCAATTCCTTCAAATACGGCAAGCTGTCTTACAACGAGTGGCGTTACTGCTTCCAACAACCTGGGGCTGAGGGAGGGAGGAGAGTTTTCCAGAGCCTGATGGAGTCTGACAGAGACAATGAGGCAGTTGTTGAGGATTAAAAGATGCAGCGGTGAAAGTGAATGGGAATGTTTTTGTATACATTTTAAAGAGGTTATTGGTGGGGAAACAATGAATTCTTGAATTGGGTTATGAGGCAGACTTTGGAGTTGAAGGCAGAATCCTCATAAGCTAAAGAAAAGTGTATCGTATGTGTTTGTTACAACAGGATCTTGTTCTTGTGTGTTTGTAGGTTTGACCTGCCAAAGTAAGAAAAATACGATCCAGATGCAGTGGAAGGACACCCTCAGGTCAGTTTAACTCACAGCTGTCTGTCACTCATCTGTATCCAAGGGCAACATGCCCACCCACAATAAAACCACACTCTATATTTCCAGTTCGTTTTTCTGAGAATAAAAGGGATGAGTAACACATGTAAATTTAAAATCATTTCACATTGGTCTCATTCGTCACTTTGTCACAACAACATACCAGTTGAGTGACGGCCCTTGTGAGCGTACATAGATGTGTAGATGCTATTGTAGGTGACTGGTTGCCTTTAAGTAGATGTAGTAGATTGTAATTAGTGATTTCTGGTTATGATGAGACGGGAGTTTAGTTTAATCTGATCACAGCCATGTTTTTCCTTTTCCCTGGTTAATATCTTACACATTCCTCCTTTTAATATTTGTCTCTCCTATCTTTCTCTCCTTGCTACCTCTAAGAGGACTACTTCAATATAACCCCGGGTCATCGCAGCAGCAGCCACTGTTAGCCTGTGGACAAACATGGCTATTCCAGAAAAGTGGACCATCCTTACTTTGGGGACTTTGGCACAGATGGAAAACTGATGTGTTAGACAGTGGCTTTGGCTTTCTTCCACAGTTCAATTGGGGTTAGGTTAACTGGAGACTGTAACTTGACCCTAGCCGTGAATGTGGATGTGAATGGTTGTTGGCCCTGTGATGGGCTGGCGACTGTACAGGGTGTACTCCACCTCCTGGACTATAACAGCTGGGATTGGCTCCAGCTTTCCTACAACCCTTAAGAAAAAGTGACACGTTAATGGATGGATGGAATTGATCATTCAAATTTTCAATGATCTTCGCATTACTCTTATAACCTATGTTTTTTTTGGACGAACAGTTGATTCAAAATATCGAATTCTCTTTGGCACATTATCATCTTGACTTTATGCTTACCAGCCATTTACTCTGCACAATGTCACACTGTCTAGGAAAGGTGAAGGCATAGAGTTGTATAATTGTGTTGCATGCCAGAGAGAGCAGCAGATTGAAACTATGATATGAACCTGCATCCAGCTGCACACTTAATATCTGAGTGATTGGCCGCATTTGTTTATCACGTCGCAGGGAGCCATTGGAATTCAGTGTTAATAAAAAATAATTCTGTACGCAGTGAAATCTCTTGAGTGAAGGCCTGCTCAGCGTCATGCTCCTCGTTACTTACATTATTCCTTTACTAAGAGAAAAGATGTTTTTTATTCCGATACCCCCTGCGAGTGTATGTTTTATTTGTGTTCTTTTTCCCTTTGTGCTCAAAATCTCTTAAATCTCTATCTTTCCACCAAGGAGATAAAATGGCATACTCTGTATATGACATAAGAAAGACTGTCCAATTTAAGATCATCTTTGTCAGTTCGTGTATTTTATATCCCTGCAGATGAGGAGCAGGAGGCCCCAGGGAACCGAGAGTCATAAGAGAATGAACGAGTTCAAACTGAAAAGGCAGCAGAACATCCACCTGAGGAGCTAATGAAGACATGGAGGAAGTAGTTCTGCAGGAGCTGTTTCGTGCATTAACATCCAGAAATTCATAACAAAAATGAGGGGCTGAAAGTAGATAAATTATAAATGAGCAAGATTAGAACCTACACTAAAATGTTTTCCTAAAGGTCTCTGGATTGAGCCATGTGCACCACTAACATTCAACCAAGTCAGAAACTGCTGCCTCTCTCTCCACCTCTGAACCCTGCTGAAATATATGGAATTAACTTTCTCTTCCCCGGCACTTTTATCTATTTGTCCATTTATTTTCCCTCCTCCTGTCTTTGCTTCCTGTCTTTCTCGCTGTGTCTTGGTCGGATCCTCTGGTCTCAGTTCGTGAGGCCAAAAATAAAAGGTTTAGCCCCCACTCGTATGGTAATAAATGTTTCATGTTTCTTTCAGGAAAGCCACATTCAGTTTAATGCCTCCTATCAGGTTTTCTTCTGTATTTCACAAACAGGCTCTTCTGTTGGTTTTGCAGCTTTAACTGTTTGTTGTATTGGGGACCTTGAAAGGTGGAGAAAGTCAAACAAACATAATATTTCAGCATAAGTGTTTTTTTAATTGAATGTTCAGATTAAATTGTAGAACACAGTAGAAAAACAGTTTAACTTGGTGATGACCACGCTGTTTATTTTCGGCTGCTTCTATCTTTCGCTGCTGTTTTAAAAGATGCAAATTAATACATTTTTAACTCTTGCCTCTTCCACCAATCGCAGGCTTTTGTCTCCTTCCTGGTGATCTTCAGTCTCTGCTCTTCAGTCTGTCTTAACCTCCAGCCAGGCATCAGTAGCATGATTCAGTCATTTAAGAGACAAATGCATTTATTTTGCCTCCTCTTCTCAGAGTTTCACATTCAACCATGTCATCCAGTCATCAGGGAAATACCAGGTCCTGCTGACCACCGTCTTTCTCAATTGGTCCTGACTGAGGCCACCTGGGACACACACACTTGTCCATGTGTCCCATCATTATCTATAGTGCTTATCCTTTCAGCCAATCCCCACTGACACTGGGCGAGATGGGCCATTAACTTGTTTTTTGGACTGTGGGAAAACATGCAACCACCCCCATGCTGCCCTGCACACAGGTGTACACATTAAAACTGACACAAACACAGCTGTTCAAAAACTGAGTACGAAATTACCATATTTGCAAATCTGTCCTTTGCCTCAGTGAATGTATAGATTTAAGAAAAAGTTATGTCTAAGGTTATCTAGTAAATTCACATGTGACATTTTGTTTGAATAAACTGAGATGTGTGATGGCTCCTGTCCTCACTGTAGCTTGAGCTCTCCCTCTCTCCGTGCAACCACGGTGAACATATTTTGCAGTCTTGTTTTCCATCATATTTGAAATTCTAAGGAAGTGGTGATGATACCAGCTGAAGCGCTTGGTTTTACCGTGGCAGTTCCACAATGTTTGTCTGAATATGTTAAAGTCTCCTGTTCAATTCGGTCTGTTCAGTGTCCTCCAGCAGCAGCAGTCCACATGTGCCAGAACCAACACACCCACACACACACAGATAGGTTGCATGTATTGACTTCAGCTGCAATTTCTAAAAGCGTTTAAGATTATAACCCACAAAATTAATAATTTATTCAGGCGTGAATGCGAGTAGTGCATTAAGGGGAGTTTTGCTCAAATGATTTCACTCTGAGACATTTGCATATCACCTAAATGGCATCAACTTTTGATCATCATCCTTCAAAGTGAGATTGTCATGCTTTTGTCTTAATTTAATAGGCAGTATTAAATCCATTGAACGGATGTTGCCCTTTCTGTAGTCAATTTGATTAATGCCGCTTAAAGAAAATCCATTTTCCACCGTGCTTCATCCCACTTTTCTCATCTCACTTCCCCTATCAGTCCATCTGGGAGGTTGTCATGGTGGTGGCTTGGATGTAATGATTTCAGACTAGTTTAAAGCTGTACTGCATGAGTGATGGCATGGATTGCTGCACAGACTGGACTCACTGGTATGAAAACTTGATCTTTCCTGGGGAGTGACGACCAAGACCTGTTCTTCTCTAATGCTCAGAGAGGAATTGGCGTTCTTTCTGGTGTAGATTCATCTCACACTTATTCCCTTATTAGTCCCTTAGTCTTTCGTTAATTGTGCTAAAAGGAGCAGAGGATATGCACGTGCCAGGCACTGATGGAACAGATGTTTCAGAACAGCTGCATTTAGCACGTTTTTGCATAGAGAAATATGTTTTTTTCTTCTAGAAATGTTTACATGTAGACCATTTTACATTATAGAAAAAAAATATAACCAGGCCCTGGTAATGCTGTGAGATTGATGGGAGCATATGGTATTTTCTCCTTAGGGAGTGATGGGTTGCATCCAGGTTTTATCAGCTGGATGTGTCGACTGAAGCACAGCACTATCCTCCAGGCTAACAGTGAGAGCTAGCACATTGTTTGCTCAAGCAATTCCGCTCTGCTTTTCTTTCAATATCTATTAGTCAACAAATATTACAGAAACGGACAATAAGGCAGAAAAACTTACGCTGCAAAATACTCAGCAGTCCTTTCTCCCGGAGGTGTGAAAGACAATTGGATTATGCTCACGGTCAGTGAGTTGTGTAGGCAGGCCAGCTGGTCCACATTACCTTTGGGTTTAACCCCTTTCCAATGCATCATTAAGATTGACTGTGTGTCCTGGCCTCTAAATTGAGGTTATTGGTCTTAATACACTGCACTGATAAACTCCTAATAGCCTGCACTGTGTGCACATGAAGCATGTCTCACCCCCGCCTCATAAAACCTCATTTATATTTATGACAACCTTGACTCTCCATTCCTGATTAATCCACTTAATATTAGGACACAGATCCGTAAATCTCCCCGTGCCTCTGTGGAGAGCGGTAAGAGAGCCAGGGATGTGACAAGCATGTCAACACTGGAGATTTTCAAAGTGAAACACATACTCGCACCCAAAACCTCCCGAATTGTTGCACTTGTCCCAGAACCCCAAACCCCACAGTCGTGCAGGAGACGGCTGCCAGACACCAAGAAGAGCCGCACATTCTCATGCCCGTACGGCACATCCTAAGAAGATTGGTTTGAGTCACACTCGAGCTTTTGAAGTGCTGACGATTATGATCCTCTCTTTCACGCGGAAGGACAGAGAAAGAGAGGCTGCGAGACAGACACATACTGAGTCAAGGATTAGCCCGTCAGCAGAGAAGAACTGCTGCTTAATTCCCTCGGAGGAGTTCAAAGGTGTCCTCACGTGTGGAGAGCTGCACCGCACAGACGGAGGAGCAAATGAAGTTTTCACGGGAGGAGAAGCATCAAAGCTCCAACACGCCCGTGACAGCGAGGTTACAAGAGTCACGGAAACACGTGTCACGGTGCCTTCGATTTGTTTCATGTTTAAATCGTTTTGAATCATTTGTGTCTGAATAACTTTTACAGGTCAGGGATGTTAGTCCTCTCTGATATGCAGCCAAGAAGTTGAACTCTGTGTTAATGTGCTTATTATGTAACTGCCAGGGACTGAATGGATGTGTCCTCACTCCCTCACTCTTTGTGCCCAACTCACATTTTCTTAGTGATGACAAGCAAGGCTGTGTCCTTGAATGCCCCTGAGACTCCCTCCTCCCACCCTAACTCACCCACAACTCTATTTAAGCAGATGGCTACAGCTGGGGAAACGGGGCCCCTTGAACCTGGTGGCATCTGTTTTGGGTCACGTACTCCATAACTCTCCCACACGCATGTACACTCAGACTATTAGTCACTCCTGCTATGACATCATGACGTGGTTATGAAGGTTGGTGTTGACACAATGCAGAGCACAGTGTGACATTCAGGGAAGAGATGACTGCTCTGAATTGCATAGCAATGACATGCAAATGAATTGTAATGATCAAGCTGAGTGTCTCTATGCCATAACTCACCCATCACACTGCAGAGAACTGGGCTGTTAAGTTATACCGGCTGCAAAAATAATCATCCAGATACATTATTAAAGCAGAATAGAGTGCCTCTCAGATCGAGTGGGACTCATCATTGAGTGTTTGATTGTTTTGAAGAGCCAATGTGGAAATTAAAGCATTTGAGCACTCACTTACTTTATAATTTTGATATTATAGTTTTGAGTGTGTCAAATCTGTTGACAATTTGTCTTTCCAATTGTACAAAATGCATTTAAATAAATTGGTATTTCTTCCAGAGAAAGATAGAAAAGTATCAGACAAAATGTCAAAGTCAGACGCACCTAACATTGTAATTATAGGTGCATTGAAAGATTACGTGAGTATAAGTTCCGAGTGTGTACTAGTTAAGTGCCCAGAGCCGGGTAAAAACATGTATGTTGTTACTTGCTGATAACAACCCAATCAGGATCTGTGAGCTGATGAATCATTCTTTTTGGAACATAATTTGAGGTTCTTTCAGAAGAGATTGCAAATTTAGAATAATTAGTTTTCCTTTCTCTGAGGCTTCAAGAGCCTGTCAACCTGCTCTGCCTCTCTGAATGCTTGTGTGTGACAACAAGCAGGTGAAATGAAGCACCGGCCAGAACAGCTCCCATCCACAGCGAAGCATGAGCCATCCATTTCCAAGTGACAGATCATTACGGCTCTGATGCTCGACAGATGGTGATGAATTGGCACAGATACCGATGCTTGACAATTTTGGAGGCAGTTCATTGCACAAACTGCTATATCACTTTTTCTCCATGATGTAGCCGTCCTGAGTGTGCCAGATAATGACAGAAGCTACACCCACCTCCTCCCTCGCCCACACAGTTCACCAGAGATGGTTCATACCACAGGGATGAGCACGCTTGTGGCTTCATGCACAAACAGATGTTTGTTCTGACAGAAACAATCACCATTCACTGAAGACACTGACTAATATCCAGCAAAGCTAATAAAGCATGCCGCAATTAGTACGACAAATACACAACAAGGCCTGACTTCTTATTGTCCCACAGAGCAACACAAAACACACAATGAATGTCTGGGGAAATTATGCACCTGTTGGATGAGATTTTGTATAAGTCTTTGATTTTTCATCTAACCAATGCTGTCATCTAGTGGTCCAAATCTGTAAAGGCTCCAGTATTATTCCGCGGCTCCATATAGAAGAATAAAATGGTTATTTCTACTTAATGACCCATTCATGCTTGTCACTTTTCCTTCTGATTTAAGCCCTTTCTGGTAAAAGTAAACCGTTAATATACACAATGAACCAACGTTTTATTTTTAAAAATATATATAAAAAAAAAAAACTGTGTTGGAATTGCACAATATGCACAAAGGCAGCAACTGTTCAACATGTAATTGAATGTAAAAATTTGTTGATAGGATTTAGCTCATGTAATCTCAACATATTAAATTAACAGTAACTTTTTGAACTACAAATATTATAAAATTTTAAGTTGTTTTAATGTGAGTATAAATTTTGATCTAATTGCTTTCTGTATTTTCTCTTATATCAAATCTTTTCACGTAAAATGAACAAAAAGTATAAAAGACAAGAGAAGAAAAATGCCAGAATATGATATTTCATTCATGTGACCCAGTACATTTACAAAGGGCTTTGCTTGTTGTATAACAGTGATCATGGTAGGAAATTCACATATTTATAGGGGGCAATTTTAAGGGTCACTCATTACTCATTACTCATTAATCAAATCAAACCTCCGGCCTCCTGAACTTTTTCTTTATTTATATATCTTCAAGTTGATTATTTATTATGGCCCGAGCTCCCACGGTGGGAGGCCCTAGTCTGCAGGAAATTGAAAACCCCAAAACGTAAAAAGTAATTTGAAATGGGCATGGCAAAATGGCTCAACAGCGCCATCTAAGGAAAAGCCCCTCAGTTAGCTTTCACCGATCTTCACAAAAATCTTAGCCCAGGTGTATCATGACTAGACCAAAAAAAAAGTCTGGAGGTGCAATGGGAAAAATGCAGCAGGAAGCCCGCCATTTTGGATTTAGTGGCCGTTTTCTACATTTTTTCTTTAACGTACTTGTCCCAGGGTTTTCATCAGATCAACTTCATATGGACATGAGTGTCATCACAACAAGATGGAGATATAAACTACCTCGGTGATTTCATCACAGGGTGTGACCGTGGCATGCCGTGACATTTTGATGATTCGCCAAACAAGACAGATTTATTATAACTCCACTATGCATTGTTCTTTCAGCCTCAAACCTCATTCACACATTCACAGTCCCGCCCTGATCAGATCCATATCAATATTGACTCATCATTACAGCACCACCTGCTGGCTACAGGAAGTGACATGTTTGAACCTTTGATGAGCTTGGCTGCTTGGCTGCTTCACAATATACAGCTCAAATGAGCTGTATATATAAATGAACACTTCAAAGGATTCATTAAGCAACATTAATTGTTGTCAGTTTGCTTTAATGTCAAAGTGTCCTAGATGCAAAGATGAAAGATTTATAAGATCTGAAGAGACCTGGACAGATGTATTAGTCTAGTGACGGCGATATCATCACCTCCAAAAGGAGGTAAGCCTCGTTTAAAACTAAATTTGTTTTAGATAAAGTTTTCACTATGGGGTCTTACTTGATGGGGCTGACCGTAATGCGTGATTAGTGAGCGTGGTCCAGCTGTGCATGACAGACGCAGGAAATTGGCGTTTATCCTTGCAGCAGTGCGCAAAACGCATGCAATGCGGGGACGTGCGCTTGGTCATCGATCGCTCTCTCCACTAACCGCAACAGGCTTCAAAATGCGTGTGCTCGGGCCCGTCAGTGCTACAACGTAGCCCTAGTTTATAAATGTTTTTAAATGTTGGCAGTTTCCGTCCTCTATACATAAATAACTACAGCTCAGGTCTGTCCCACCGTGAAGCAAAGGAACATTTCTGCAAACCTCGCCAAATGGAATCCCCCACAGCTCAGAGCGTTGTGACGTGGGCAAACAAACATGGAAGGAGAAACCAATTTTCGAAATTGACCTTACAAAAAACACACACAGCTCCGTGCGGATTCATCATATGATGTGCACCCAAATATTTATTTCCTGACCCATACTGCAACCTTTTTTCAAAATGTTGTTTTAATGAGTCCAGTAGTTTTGTGTAATCCCGCAGACTAACAGAAACACAAACAAAAGAAACAGTATGACTGTGAGCATGGCCATGATGCCGTTGAAGACGACAGCATCATAACCCACTTGAAATTAATTTGTCAGGTTCATCTCTTTGAGGAAACACAGAGAGGCAGTTTTCAACATGACGTCATCCTCTGCTGTTTACCAGTGAGTTCAAACACAACAGGACCCCACTACACGCTCGTCCAACACGCAAACTTCCTGTTATGACGGTAACTTCGCTACGGAAAAGTCTCGTGTTTTTAGGGACGCTCCGAAGAGGCACAAGTTCTTACGGTTGTTTTAAGGTGTTTTATGGTGTTGTATAAGGACGGCTCCAGAAATTATGGGGGCATTTTTTGCCCCTCTCCAGGTGATATCAGGGGCAAAATTTTATTTCTTATGGGCAGTTTTGCCCTTTGCCCTTGTGTATTTCCAACGCTGACAGTGATCTATAACCTTAAATAAGAGCCACGCTATACTTACGCTCCAATCTTGGCCTCGCCCAGTGTCTCACCCAATAATTTTCATGTGCATCATCAGCCTCAACAACAGACGGCGGCCGGATTACTGAGCTGCCTGGTTTGAAACATGCTGCAATGTTTTTTCTCTCCCTTCAATACCGCCAGCCACACTAATTGCACAGCTGGCCTTTCAAATGGCCCACTCAGCAGTCTTGAAAGCCACATTGTCCCAGAACTCATACGCTGAACAGATGATTGGACCCTGCTGACTTGGATTTACTGACGAAATGTTTCATGAGTGTAACATTCGAGATATCGGGTGTGTTGTAAAATGTTGCAGTTAAACTAGAATTTTGTTACACGAAACTCAGGAAGAAAATTAGTTGTAACTGCCTCTGTTTTTTCTTTCCTATGTCAGCAACAACCTGACAAAACATCCGTAAAAGACAGAGGCCATCTCTGACGGTAGCATTAAAGGGATAGTTCACCCGGAAATGCACTCATTATCTACTCACCACTAGGCCGACGGAGGGGTGGGTGAAGTGTTTGAGTCCACAAAACACTTCTGGAGTTTCAGGGGTAAACAGCGTTTGAGCCAAATTCAATAGAATTGAAGTAACTGGTGACCACTTCTTCAAACATAAAAAAAACAACAGAAAAACATATTAAATGCCTCCATACTGCTCCTGTGGTGTCATCCAAGTAAATCCTAACATTAAAATTAATTTACACTATGTGTTTAGCATAGATGTCCGGTGTAGCCCCCCTGAGCCGCATATGCACACAGATCACAGCAGACATTTAGGCTAAAAACATATTGGAAATGATGCCGTTACGAGTCGAATTAGAATGTAGAAACTCCTAAAGTGTTTTGTGGCCTCAAACACTTCGCCCACCCGGCCATTGGCATTGAGGTGATTGGATAATGAGTGAATTGTTTCCTCTTTGGGTGAACTATCCCTTTTAGTGGGTAGCTGAGATTAACTTTTTCAGAAGAAATCAGCCATAACGTGCAGGAGCGCTTTTATTTTATTTTGTAAAACAGCCGCTAGCTCATCCGTCTGCCACCAATAGTTCATCTGGTTTCTGAAGGCAGGCTGAATGTGTCTCCCATTGGACATAATTTAAACCCAGTGAGAGTTGTTGTTGTAATGCTTTGTTTCACATAACTAACCTCATCAGACAGATTGTGCTGAGGGAAACAAAACATTTTAATTAGGGGTGAGTTGAAAAAAAACCGATGAATCAGGTCAACAAGAACGAGAGGCAATCTGTGTAGTTCGGTAATTTTGATGGGGGTTGATGTCAGAATATTTTTGTGGATGTGTGTAATCAGCCTCGAAATCACATTAAGAACCAGAAATGAAATGTTTTGGGGGGGAAAGTGTGGAATTTACGTGCCCATAACATATTGTTCTTACTGTATATATTGTTGTTTTTTGTCCGATTGTTGTTTTATGTACAGTGCAACAACCACACCAAGACAATTTCCTGTATGTGCAAATATACTTGGTAAATAAAATAATTCTGATTCTGATTTATCTAACACTGGCCAGCAGATGTCCCTGTTCTCACTAAATAGTACATATTAATGAAAAGAAGTAACTACGATGCAACAGGTGTAAAGAACGACTCCAAACATCGCAATAATTATTTAGTAACAACGTAAAAATTTCTACGGGACCAATTCAAAAAATCTCTGTTTTGCTAAATCTAGTACTTCAACCGGAGCCGGGTCCGTCTTCTTGCCAACTACAAGTCCCACAATGCACGGCGGCAGACGCCCGCCCGGATTCGATGACGCTCGGTCGCTTCTGTCCAATGGCTGCTTAGATCCTTTTGATTGCCAGGCGCGCCGAGGGATCTGATTGGTTTCTATGCGGTTTCCAGGAAGTGAACGCCGCGGTTCAAACCACCTCCCACATGTGCGGCCCCGTCGTTAGCACCACGCGCGGCGCGGCGTGGAGGAGAGAGGAACCGGTCGGGAAGGCAACGTCACTCCTCGGACCACCGAGCCGACGTAGCGCAGCAGACTGAGAGCGGAGCGGCGTTGTCCGAGGCAGGTAACGTACCGGCTCCATTTCTACCGCTGGACGGGAATCTGACAGCCGGGTTCCATGTGCTTTCTGAGGGCTCGGGGGGGAAAGTAGGTCGTGTTAGATAAGAACCGGGCGGACGCTAGGGCCTGGCGGTCTGTAGGCCTCTCCTCCTCCACGCGTTGTACTGACACCGGGAGGCCGGGCAGGGTCTTTCCCTCTCGGTCAGTCCAGCTGCCCGCTCCGGTCAGGTGCCTTATCGGACGCCGCGCCGCTAGTTTGGAGAGGTACTCCACCCCCCCACGAGCCGGCACGAGTGATCCATCTGGCCCCGGGGACCACCCGGCTCCTGCCCGGCTCACCGCATGTGTCTTACTCCTCTTTTTCACGTCTTTTCAGGTGCTGAAGCGATTACAGCAGAAAGATGGCGGACGACCCCAGCGCGGCGGACAGGAACGTGGAGATATGGAAAATCAAGAAGCTGATCAAAAGTTTGGAGGCTGCCCGCGGGTAAGTGATCGATTGGCGGGGCGGGTCGATGCCGTGGCCGGGTTAGCGGGCACCGGGCTGTGTGGGTTCGGCTGATGGTGTGAAAGTGGACCGCCGCAACAGCTGGAGATCGGAGAAGTGCGGCCGAGTTTGGGAGTGGTTAGCTTAGCTTAGCATTGGGCAACTTAGCGTGCTAACTGCTAGCCGCTAGCTGCCGGCGCATTTGGTCTCGTCTGGAGGTCGGGGACAGTTTTAATGTGGAGGACTGTGGATTTCGAGCCGCCCACCGTTGTGTGGTGTCGGTGACAGCGAGCGGTGGGTCGCCTCCAGTCCCAACAAAGAGTGCACCGCTAGCTAGCTGTAGTGTTAGCAGTGTTGCTAACGAGTCCCGTTAATAAACGTCATCTCTGGAAAGAGGCCGCCATCGGTGCCTGTATCGAGCACGCTGATGGGTAAATGCTAGGCCGGCTAGCTTACAGCCCTCCACATGCTCCAGACGTATTTCACAACTGTAAATGGCGTTTGCGCGACAATTGTACACGTAGATCATGTGTCAAATCTGCTTGAACACACAGTGGGTTAGTTAGCCTCATGGCAGCCCGGCGACTCGGCGTTGCTTTAAAGTTTGGCTGCTACATGGTGGTGAGGGGGAAAGAAACCCAGATGGCTTGTGTGCCGGTAGGGACACTGTGGCCTTGCTGAATAGTCAGACACGACATGTGAGATGTGGGAGCTGCTCCACTGGCTCCCAGCTTGCCGTCTAGTGTTGAGCAGAATGTGCTGCCCTGTGCTCCACTGCCTGCCATGTTACACACAGTTGACCATTTGCCCTACATTCACCCAGCTGCTGCTACCTGCGCCGGTTTGTGTGTTTGTGTTTAATCGGCCAGCACTGTCATGCTTTGCCTTTGAGACAACAATCGAATGGAGGACAACTGTGTAGCAACACAACTTTAACTCAGTCCTTGGCTTCAAGGGCAGAGATAGTTTACTGTGACTGAGAGCTCACCCTCAACTGTTCAGAACTACTCATGGGGATTTCTGGCATGTGGAAGAGGTGGCCTTATATTGATGACGATGAAGAGACCGGTCCAAGTTGCACTTCCAAATAGTTGAAGTTGTGTATAGTTGGCATGGGGAATTGTTACTGTGGTGTTATGCTGGTCACAGAAGTAAGTATTGTTAGACATTGCTTGTTTACAAATACACTAACATGAAATCATATCTCTCTCTTTCTTTAGTAATGGCACCAGTATGATCTCGCTTATCATCCCTCCTAAGGACCAGATTTCCAGAGTGGCCAAGATGTTGGCTGATGAGTTTGGCACCGCTTCCAACATCAAGAGCAGAGTCAACAGGCTGTCTGTCCTCGGGGCCATCACCTCTGTACAGCAAAGACTAAAGCTCTACAACAAGGGTACGTGTCACAAGGCCAACCCTAAATATAACCTGCTCACTTCTTGTGACATTTTTTTGGGTTTTTAGAGTTAGCTGGACAGAACTGATTCCCACCACAGTGTCTTAACATAAATTGTATCCTCATGTTCTCAGTGAAGGAGAGTCAGCTCTGGTGTATATTTGACATTATAATGTTACTATTTTAAAGACATACGAGTGGATGAGACAAACGAGCTAAACAATTACCCACAACAGAAGATTTCATCAGATTTGTGTGCTTGTGTACACTTCATTCCAGATTTACAAACATGATCACCTTTTCTGTTACAGTAGTTCACCTTTTCTGTTACAGTAGTTCTAGATTGATCTACAAATTATAAATGTGTTCATCCAACATCTCTCCAGGCTTGCAAATCTTATATTTCTTCCACGGCAAACGCATTGATTGGACATAACCATTCATTACAATGCTATTCCTCCATGTCAAGCTCCTAACCATCTAGTAAATGAGAGGGTGGTAAATGGTCTGTATTTATGTAGCGCTTTTCTAGTCTTGGTAACCACATAAAGTGCTTTACAGTACAGTTCAAATGTTCCTTTTTACATCAAGTAAGCAGATCATTTGGCAGATGACAATTGCAGTCACACGTTGACTGCCTTTTACTGTGAGTGTGCAAGGACATGTCAAATTTGGGATTGTTAACTCAGTTAGAATAGATGCACTGTACGACGGAATACAACCATTACACTGTGTACTACATGTGAGTGTAGTGCACAGACTGAAGAATCTGATTTGAGCATCAAATACAGCATAAATGAAAGTGGCTATAAACATTGAGGAAGCGTGTGTCTTACCTTCAGCCAGAATGTCGGTGCATACATTATAACATACACCCGAACAATCCAGGGAGAACTTTGGACATTTTCAAAGCCTCACAAGGCAACCAACACAATGACATACACGAGTGTCAGAGAGCTTGATGATTCTTTACAGTGTCTCTGTCCTAACACTTCTCTAAAATGTGTTCCACCTCTGGCCTCTCCTGCAGAAACATTGTATTGTATATATGCATCTGTACAATTGCAATTTCTTGATACTAATCACCTCTCACTTCTCTTTCTAGTGCCCCCCAATGGCTTGGTCGTGTACTGTGGGACCATTGTGACAGAGGAAGGCAAGGAGAAGAAAGTCAATATCGACTTTGAGCCTTTTAAGCCAATCAACACCTCCCTGTACCTCTGTGACAACAAGTTCCATACCGAGGTGAGAGCTGTTAGCTTTCTGTGTCTTTAGATGATATATTTTCGTGTAGAAAAGATTCTTGAGATGGGAAGTTCTCTTTTAGTATCTTGCTTGCACTCTGTCACACTCTCATGATCTCATTCTTCACTCCCTCTCCTAATACAGGCACTGACGGCCTTGCTCTCTGATGACAGCAAGTTTGGCTTCATCGTGATCGACGGTAGTGGGGCGCTGTTTGGCACACTACAGGGCAACACCAGAGAAGTGCTGCACAAATTCACTGTGGACCTACCCAAGAAGCACGGTAATGACCCACTTCGCTCACAAGCTGGGATCTGCAGAGAATATATAAATATTACTGTTTGTTTTGGCTTTTACTTTTGCCCTCAGCCAAGCAGATTCTAAAGATTGCATCTTTTATCTCTCTCTCAGGCAGAGGAGGACAGTCTGCGCTGCGTTTTGCTCGTCTCAGAATGGAGAAGAGGCACAACTATGTGAGAAAAGTGGCTGAGACGGCTGTTCAGCTCTTCGTGTCCAACGACAAAGTCAATGTGGCAGGAATGGTCTTGGCTGGCTCTGCCGACTTCAAGACAGAACTCAGTCAGTCCGACATGTTTGACCCAGTAAGTCTGTCTCTGTGTTCTAACAAAAATAAGTGCTTGGTGTTTATTGTGTGATATATTGGCAATTAAAATATGGTTAACACATTTAAATGACTGGTTATATTGTGTGTTTTTCTGATTTGCACTTTATACTTGTGTGTATATCTCAATGGTTAATCGTTCATGTGCGTTTGTTTCTATAGAGGTTACAAGCCAAGGTTCTGAAGCTTGTGGACATCTCCTACGGAGGAGAGAATGGTTTTAACCAAGCTATTGAGCTCTCAGCAGAGGTTCTCTCTAATGTCAAGTTCATCCAGGAGAAGAAGCTCATAGGTGAGTCATTGGGCTGATTACAGGTGTCACCAGCATGAGCTGAAGAAAAACAAAGCTTTTTGTTTTTTTGTGCTTGAGATTTTCCTACTTCCTCTTCCTCTGTATAGGACGGTACTTTGATGAGATCAGTCAGGACACGGGGAAGTACTGTTTCGGTGTGGAGGACACACTCAAAGGCCTGGAAATGGGAGCGGTGGAAATCCTTATAGTCTACGAGAACTTAGACACCATGCGATATATTCTACGTGTGCACGGGGCTGAGAGCAACGGATTGGAGAACGGTACACAACCCATAAACAGTATCTTCCATTGCTGAAAGATTATTTTAAATTATAAATAGGATTACAATGTTATGGAAATGTTGTAATTTTAGTTTCCCTCTTTTGTTGAATTACAGCTGAGAAGACCTTGTACTTAACGCCGGAGCAGGAGAAAGACAAGTCTCACTTCACAGACAAGGAGGTATGCTTTGCAAAGAAAAGACAGATCCCTGGGATTGAAGTTGGACCCATTAAGGATCATGACATGTGTCTGACTTCTTTTTTTTTTTCTTTTTCTAGACGGGGCAGGAACATGAGCTGATTGAGAGTATGCCACTACTGGAGTGGTTTGCCAACAACTACAAGAAATTCGGAGCCACGCTGGAGATAGTAACAGACAAAAGCCAGGAAGGGTCCCAGTTCGTCAAGGGCTTTGGAGGCATCGGGGGTGAGCACACAGTTGTTTACGCCAGTGTCTATGACCCTGAAATAGTACATTTATACAACATCAAGTTAGAGGGGACGGAGGACATGTGCAGCTCAGTGGTTATTCCCTTCAAGTTCGCAGAGAGTAGATGTACTGCCCTTAAACTGGAGAGGTCAGTCTCTGTCCTCTGTACCTCTCATGCTGAATAAGTGGGGGTTGCAAAATATGAAGGTTACCTCAGGACTGCTTGTCAGCGGATTAAATCTAGGAAACAAAGCCTCTCAATCTTCAGCCACATAAGCTTGTCACAAGAAAAATGTATATATATATATATATTTTTTTTTTTAAGAAATATTTTGTATGTCTCTTAAATTCAAGATGATCTACTCAACATTAATTCCTTGCTGATATCAGCAACTATTAAGAAACTGATAGACTCGGATATACTGCAAGAATGTCTCTTGCTAATAATAATTATCAGCAGAGCACTATAACCTATATGTAGGAGAAATAGCTCTGATAAATGCTGAAAAGATGCCATTTTGGACCAGATATGAGAACAAATGGTTAAAACACAACCACAGCTATCTGAGCACTGACATTGCATTGGCTCCTAGGATTTATCTTTAGAAGTACATTCATCATCTTGCCAACCATCAGTGTTATAAATTCAAAATTCAAAAAGTCAAAGAATTAAACATATATGTAACATGGTTTCCTGCTACAGGTAAGGCCTGTTCAAACTGTGCGGATGAGTTGCTACATAGGTATTTGTGTCAGTCATGCAGAACCTTTGTATTCTGTGAACAGTTGAAATACCAGAACATAAAGCAGGACAACTGAGGAATTTTTTGATGGTCGAAAAATATAAAAAGAATGTATTTGCAGTTCTTTTAAAATGTCCTCTTTTGTCTAAAATCTAATACTATGCTGGTTTTGCAACCCGTAAGTAGTCCTTTTTAAAAAAGAAGAGAGAGAATTTCATGAATTCATACTTTTAAGAAAGTAATATTCTCTCCCCAAAAGCTAACGAGGCTTAGCTTATCCTAACACATTCTTCCTTTAATGCTGCCAGAATCTAACTAAACATGACATAAGCTGACTGGCCATCATATTACCCGTGCTAATCTATTATCTCTGTGTTCCTCAGGTATCTTGCGGTACAGGGTGGATTTCCAGGGCATGGAGTATCAAGGAGCGGACGATGTGATCTTTGATTTGGATGACTACTAGGTAGTCGGGGACTGATTTATTGGGAGAAAAAAAGCAAAGGAATGAATGAAGAAATAAGGAAAGAAAAATGCCACCTCTCTTGCAGCAAGTGAGAGGTGCGACAGTGTTGACCATATATATGACAGACACACCTTCCAATTAACCTGTTGCATACACAAACTTGCACATACATTTCATCTGTACACAAAAGAAAATACATCTTGCAGGCTGAAGAGGAGTGAGATTTTTTTCATCCAGAGAGGGAGAAAGCCCTTCCTGAATAAATCCCTGCCTTAGAGTGCTGGTTCCTTCCCCTAGTTGGATTGGACTCGACTCATTTTTGTTCATTTTTTTTCTCTCCTCCCCTCCATTTTGAATGAACACAACAGCAAGTTCCCAGATTCCTCGCTGCCCCCAACCCAGTCTGAAGATGGACTTTGGACTCACTCCTCACATATAGAAAATATATTTTCTTTTCTTGCCTCATCATCTCCCTACCCTCTCTCTCTCTCTTCTCCCCTCTATGCTTTCTCTCTCTTTTTTTTGCATTTCATTTTTTTTACTGGTAACTGCTGCTGTTGTATTTTATGAGAGTGGGGGATTTTTTTTACCTGGGTTTCTGTAGAGAAAGGGGGACAAAGTATTAAATTTGAACTGCTGAAAACCATTTCTACCTCCTCATCTGCTGTGGTCTCAACCCTGTGCTTTTTGTCTGTCTGTACCTGGAAGGGATGATGTTTTGTCTGCTTTCCTGACGATGGAGAAATTAATGTTTTGATGGTCCTGTGTGAGTGATGAGGTCACTTGACTGCTTTCAGGGAATTCGTGAGGATCCACCTCGTATCGGAGCTAAATTATTTTTTAATTGCAGGAAGTAATGTAGTACTTTTATAAAGCTATTCATTAGTGTCCTGCTTGATATAAGATGTTTTCTCATAAAACAACATATTGAATCATATTGCCAGTTTTCATCTATGACATATTTTGATTACTCCTGTAAATTAGTGCTTTAATTGGGTTCAAAAATTTACTTTTTTTTCAATGCGTTCCTGTGGATACAGTTTTTAGTGTAATACTTAATCTTCTAGAAATTTAGATTTGCCAGTGGCTTGACTCAAAGATGAACTTGAGTTATCTATCAAGCTTTGGGAAAAACTGATGAAAGGGCTGTAAAGTAATGAAATACACCAAACGCCCAACCTTTTTTTAAATAATTGTTTCCCAGAAAAAGCTGAGGTAAATGGAGCACACTTTGTAAAATTCTCAAAGAACTATGTACTGGAACAAAACATTCTGCACAATATAGTGCTTAAACTTTTCTAGTGAATTCATCTGTGACTTGGGATGTGACTAATTCAAACAGTGAGTTTACTGTCAACCGCGTTTCTCTCATTCACCTGGGATTCATTGGATAGCACCAGCAAAGGTGAACTAAGGTAAAGGATGGCAGGGACACTGCTTTCTGGGTTACTTTGCTGAATCAAGCCTGGAGTGTGACCCCTTGCATGAATCCTTGTTGAGCGGGAACTTCTGGGATTTATTCTGCAAAGATGCACTGTGAACTCTGTAACCCTGACTTTTGGAATAGGAGCCTGATGTAATGACTGTTGCATTGTATCATCCCTCTACTTATTCCATTGCATTGATTCAAATCTTGCATGATCCTGTGTGGATTTGCTCAAATATGAAGCTGGATGTAAATGTATTGAAGCTGACACCCATACCTCATCTCTTGAATTGTGATTGACCGTATAATCTCAAAGCTACAGACATTCTCACCTCTCAGCTTCTGGAGCTGGATTTAAAAAGCCGTTCCCTCTCGGTCTCATATGACATATTGAAAACATCCTGCAGCATCTCCCAGCAAAGCTATGCGGATGATTGATTTCGCCTTAGTGTATTCCTCTTCAGGATAGCAACAGCATCTTCATCCATTTGCCCTTTTGTTTGGGGGAGTCACCGGGGAAGCCTTGGTAGCACGGCCAGCCAATCAATAAAAGGCTAAGCGGCGACACGACCCTCCTTTTTGGCAAAATCCGTCCAATCGGCGGCGGTTCCTCCGGAGCAGGGGCGTTCCCATCCCCCACCCACCCTGTGACACTGCCCTACCGGAGCTGTGAGTCTGAGCGAAGTGAATGACGTCTCTGCATTTGCGGGCCGCCGACGCAGGGCTGGGTTTCCATTTTCAGAGCGAGTTTCGGGGGGGATCGTCAACATGGAGCCGGAGATGGAGCAGGACAAAACGTTGGAGCTGATGGTAAGGATCGTGTCCATGCGGCACCCCGGACCTCCGCGGGCGGCTGGATCGGTGTTTTACTCGGGCGGGGGGAAGCGCCGAGGCTCGATTCGACGGCGGGGACGAGCTGAGGCGGCTTTTCGGGAGAGGTGGAGGAGAAAGGAGGGGGGGGGAACCAGAAATCAGAGGGAGGGCCTGAAATGATCGCTAGGTTTTGTTAAGAACCCTGCGCGTACGAGCCGGATAGCAGAACAACACCGAGGCGATATCACCCGACAGGTGTAAAGTGTGGGGGTCCCGGGCTGATAGTGGCAACCAGCGGGGGAACGAGGGGCTCGATGGGCAGTGGTCGGCCGGAGACAGCGGAGGGTTCTCGGCGTAGCGTTCACTGCGGTGACGCTGCGCCACTTTAACTGGGCCCTGTCGGATACTTAGCCATCCGGCTAGCGCTGGCTAGAAGGCGACGAAGCACATAAATTCACGGGTAATGTCACGTTATCCCGGGTTTGTTCGGGGCCACCGACACGATGACTGGCATGCGGACCAGTCGGCTCGTTTCCACAGCTCCACGGAATCCAGCTGATATCCTAACAATGCGCTGCCTACGTGTTTATATTTGTCAAGTGCGTAGAAGGAAGTGTTGTGCTTTTTCATTCACACAGGCGAGGTAGCAATTAGCTTCCTAGGTAGCGTGCTAAGATGCTAAGTATCCTTGACTGCCATTTACATATCAAACAGTCCATTGCTCAGGGCAGTTGTAGCTAATTTGGCGAGTAGGAACCTTAACTACCGCTATAAGACAGTTTCCCTCCACGTAAGGTCAGGTTAGGACAACATGTAACGTGGGTTTCTTGTGAAATGATTAGCTACCCCGGTGAGCTAGCCAGCTAGGCTAACATTAGCTGACTAACAGCTAACATTAATATTACAGGGGTCGAAGTGGTCGCTAGGAAGACGTTGGTTGGGATGGGGTCACAACACTTGTTTGGGTCCTTTCGCTCATTTGCTGCTAGTCTCAGTTTGACAGATTGGACAATATAAACACCACATCTGAAGTAGAGAACATCCTTCAGTTTCCCAAGCAAACAAATCCATTTTTATTGTCAGGCAGACCTACGATAGTGAGATAGGCTTAGAAAACGACAGTGTTTTGTAGATGTTATGGACTTAAAGCCTCCTGTGTGGCCTGATTGTTTCTTAAGTTAGAAGTGTGCCTATTATTGCTCAATAACCCTCTCTACAATCACTATAGATGTCTATAGTCCCTGATAGGAACTATGACACAAAATATATCAGTGTTAGGAATAGATTAGTTTGTTTTATATACTTTATAGAAAGAGCACATGCTGTTGTCTATTTCACACCTCATCTCTGATTTCACATATTGAAATATTAGGCCTTACATAAACGCAGGGTTTGAGGAATTACATCCTCCGGTCCTGAAGAAAAGTTAGAAATTTGTCTGGGTTGTGTCTGTGTATTTAATTTGATTTTTGAGTTTCTTTTCTTCCCAGTGTTATTCACTAACCACCCATGAGAGTGGGGATAGCAGAACAGTGGGTCGGGATTCTGTCAAACCAAAAATGGCAATAATTGACAAATTAATCCCATTGCCCCTCCCTCTCCTCTACCTATCCCCACCCAGTTCACGTCTAATAATGCTTTTGTGTGTGTGTGTGTGTGTGTGTGTGTGTGTGTGTGTGTTTACCAGTCTGTATCTTGTATGTGGAAGAGTGTGTGTTCCTGCGCTCACTGTGTCAATGTGTGTGTAGCTCTAATACTGGTTTTTCCCCTCACTATCCCCCACCTCCTTCCTTCTTCTTTTCCCCTCACCTTTTGATAATGTCCCTACTCACCTCCCCTCAATATCAAACCAAACCTTATTTATTTACATTCACATTATTCCTGTATTCCTTGCACTTTCCCACACTCTTGTTCCTCAACAACTACTCACCACTTCCATCTGTCCATCCATTCATCGATCCATCCATTCACTCGTCTCCTTTGGTTTCCTCCTCTGAACATCCCTCATCAACCCCCGCCCCCCCCTCCTCTTTTCCTTTACTTCCCATCTCTGGTCTCTTGCTCTTCCCTGTCTCCTCCTCCCTCACCCTGTCCACTTCGTTCTCCTCCTCCTCCCTTCCTCCCTTCCTCTCTCTCTCTTTCACACAGTGCTCTGTGCCTCGCTCTCTCTGGCTGGGCTGCTCCTCGGTGGCTGAGAGTTTGTGTGCACTCAGGTGCCTGCAGAGCATCCCCTCCACCCGGGCTCACAACCAGGTTCTGCCTCTCTCCTCTTAATTCTGCTGCTCCTCCTCCTCCTCCTCCTCTCCCTTCCCTTCCTCCCTCGCCATCTCCTCACCCATCACTTTTCCACACCCACTTCTCATGAGTCTTAATACCACCAAGGTGCGGAATGCACCCACTCACCCTCCCCTCATCGTCTCACCTCCTCACCTTCCGTTGTCCTTTCCTCCCTGTTGGAAGCACACTGCTCTCAGGTTCTTCTCTGGTGTGTCCTCATACTCGCTCTGCTTTAAACTTAATTTTAGCCGTGCAAACTGTAATTGGCTTCTTTATAATCATGTTAAATCACAGTTCTTGCATCTAAATTAGGTCACAGACATCTAAAAAGAAAGTCAAACAGTGATTGTGCCCTGTAATGAAAACAGGACTCTTTTATAATCAGTTTAGTTTGAATGGTGAAATACTTCCAAAGTACTTTGGTGTGGGTAGAGGGAGGCTGCTGGGGGTACCAGAGAATAACCCTGCATTGAGGAGTAATGTTTTCTCCCCTTCTACCTGGAGATGTGAGGGCCGAGGTGGGGGGTCTTCCTTCAAGCTCTGAGAGGCTACATGCTTGCTTGCCTGCCTGCCTGGCCAAACCTGGTCTGTCTGTTTTATTTCTCCTTTCTTCTCTTCTTCTGCTCTGCATGACCATTAACACCAGCAAACTAGCTTCTTGTCCTGTCTGCTTTAATCTTGGTACCTGTCCTTTCGTTTGTATGTTTGTGTGAATCTTCTAGTGGCAACTACAAACATGTTCTATGTTGGTTTTGCTCTCCACATGTAGCAGCACGGAGTTAGATGCATAACTAAAATGAGTAAAGCCTGGCAGTGCACTCTATGATCCAAATTTGATGGGGTTCTCTGTTTCATTAGAAAAGAATATCTAGAAAATTTAGTAATAGCAATTTTAAGGAGGCCTCAGGTAGAGACCACCTATGACGATTCTTAAGCTTCTGGAGAAACAACAACAGATGAGCTATTACACTAGACAGTCAGGCCTTTATTCTAGCTTTTTCTCCAGCATAGACATTTTCTGACTGACCTTGTACATATAATGTATACAATAGCTTTGACTCTCTCCTTGGTAAAGGCCTTGTGTGTCCCATTCCCCCTAACTAGCTTGTGATATATCTGGGAATAGGGTATATACACTGTTAGGAAAAAACATATATATATATATACTTAGGAGTGAACTTGAAAACGATTATTGTACAGTAGTCCCTTTTTGCCCTCTGACACGGCTTGACTATGTTTTCATGTCGGAGAATTAGCAGTATCTAGAGTGGTCATTTTTTTAATATAGGACTAGATGGTGAATATCCGTTGTACGTTTGAAGGCTGTGCGAGTCAAGTATATGCTAGTTTGATGAGAGTCCTAATTTTCATGTTGACCTTATAACTAGTCCCTTGTATCTTCAGTCACAGCTGTAAGCTGTAGATAACAAGCACCCGTAGGAGGAAAACAGATCTCCATGTTGGTGGTGTATGTTTGAAATGATGAATGCAACAAGATGATATGGCTGCCTCATTGAATATGACTTGCAAAGAAGTTTGCATGCCATAAAGAACTTGCGATTTACCTAATAATTCAGATACAGTCCATTCTTCAGATGATGATGATTTAAATTATTAATAAGAACTGGACAAATGGTCGCCCTGTTAATCTGTCTCTGTGGATATGTGAACTTAAGGCTCTAGTCAAGATAGAAATGACTGGGATCCGGTTGCCTCTCAGTTTTTTTCCTGTAGTCCATATATGCTGTAAGACAACTATCTGACCGGAGTTTCATTACTGTCATGCCTGAGCTCCTGCCAGTGACATACCCAAGATGCTGCAGTTTAATTTCCTGTCCAGACTACATAGCCCACATCAGACGAGCAAGCCGATAGATTCCTTTTGTTGCAGCTCAGTTTTTTTCGCTCCATATGTTTGTGTGTATGCACGTGTTTTTGTGCGTGCACGCCTCAGAAGTCATAATAGTTACCCTTCCTTGGCTGTCTCTGTGGCACTCGTGTCCAGCGCTATCTACACCGCTGCCCCGGTTCTCACAGTGCCTTCAGCACAGACACAAAAAGACTAAGACACTTACCTGCACCATTTCTTTGTTTTGTCCTTTTTCTACAGAACACATCAGGGATGGACTCGCAGAACCTTGTGGACGATCTGTCGCCAAAGAAGACCACAGTTATCAAGGTGTGTGTGTGTGCGCTTGAGGGTAATATGTGGGTGTGTGAACTGTTCCTGTATCTGACACCACAGCTTGGCTAAGAGTTGAGATCTGCATGCTCATTGATGAAGTTAAATATATAGTAATGTTAACTGTGGTGATTTGTGATTAGCAATATACAGTGAAGGCAGATTTTTCTTTCTGCGTGCACAGTTCGCTTCATGAAATAATACAAATAAACACTCAACACTCATTTTGACATTAACATTTATTCTGGACAAATGTTTTTCTTCTGTTCCCACACATACACCACTGATGCACTGCATTGAATTTTTTTTTTTTTTAACTTAATCCATTCTACCACATCGAAAGACTTGATTATGTGCATAGAGTGCTGTAAGGCCCAGAACAGCACCATTGTTACAGCCCCCAGTTTAATCTGATTTAGTCATTTCATACATACGTGTCATTAGGTTAGTTCCACTGTAGTGGATTTGGATTTAAGTTTCTCTTAATTACATAACATCATCTGACAATTTCTCTAATTGCGGAAATAAAGTTTGATATACTTTGATACAGCCGAAATAAGTTCCCCCACACGACTGACATTTCTTATTCAGTATTTTAATTAATATACACTACACTATAATAAAGATATTATGATTATTTAATATTATATTAATGATAATAAAAACTTTCAACACATTTTTAAATGTCTAACATTTATGTCTTCCTCATCATTATAGCTTAGTAACGGTCCTGTTGTGGGGTCCCGCAAGCGTCCATCGGAGGGAAACTATGAGAAGGAGAAAGAACACTGCATCGCACTGTTTGACCAGTGGTCAGAGGCCGACCAGGTGGAGTTTGTCGAGCGACTGATCTCCCGAATGTGCCACTATCAGCATGGCCACATCAACTCCTACCTCAAACCCATGCTGCAGAGGGACTTCATTACTGCGCTGCCAGGTACACATTTGTAAATGCAATATTTACACTACAGTCTGATGAGACACAGTTTAGCACTTAAGCGGTTTGTTTTTGTTTAGCACAAATTTCCTTCCAATCATAGGATTTTATAAATAAAGGAAAATCCTAGTTTACCTCGTAATAATTTGGAGGCAAAAATTAACTCTGATCCTTCTCTGTAGCCCAAGGCTTGGATCACATAGCGGAGAACATCCTGTCTTTCCTGGATGCACGCTCGCTGTGCTCGGCAGAGCTGGTGTGTAAGGAGTGGCAGAGGGTCATCTCGGAGGGTATGCTGTGGAAGAAGCTCATCGAACGCATGGTCCGCACCGACCCGCTCTGGAAAGGCCTGTCTGAACGACATCAGTGGTGAGATTTTGCTAACACACATAGTGGTGCCTATCCTACTACCATATATTATATAAAGATATAAATAGCTGAGGCTTGTATAAATTAAGAGGATTCCCGTTGAGATTTTCAAGTAAACACTTAGTTATTGGATTGTTAGTCTTGTTTTTTGAATTTTAAATGAGCCTGACTGAAGGAGAGAATGAGGAAGTAAGATTATATTCTGTTGTCTTGAGTGTCTGTTGTGGGTGAAAACAAATCCCAGTGGACATAAAGCAGGCAAAGCACTAATATTTTTCTTCCCCCAGGGAGAAATACCTGTTCAAGAACCGCACATCGGAAGTCCCACCCAACTCCTACTATCACTCCCTGTATCCCAAGATCATCCAAGACATAGAGGTGAGACACAACAGCTAAATGGATTTTAGTATTGCACTTGTTGTTTCGAGTAATTTAGCACAGCTTTCTTCATTGCAACGGATATTATTTTCAGTCCATGTTTAAAACGCAAACATTTTTAGTCTGTAGGGACTGTGTGGGAGTATTTTTAGAGAAACTGAATGTAGTGCATTGCCTTTCTTTGTTTTTGCCATTTAAAAAAAGGAACAATACCAACATCAGTACAATATTTGATTATATATTGTATTAACCAGATGGAAACTAGTCAATCATATTACACTATTAATAGTTGGCAAGTTTATTTACATTTATAAAGTTCTGTTTTTTGGGCCAGAATGGTCTACAAACGTGAAGATAATTTTTAACAGTTTATTATTATAGTTAATTGTCTTCAAACCGCAAAAATACTAATAACATTTTCCGGCTTTCTAGATCTTACATATTTCTGTCAGTTCTAACAACATTACGTTGTACAGTATGCAGTGCTACCATCTAGTCTTTGGATGCCTCCTGGTGTTAATCTTTTTCGCTGTTTCTTCCTCGTCCCTCCAGACTATTGAGGCTAATTGGCGGTGTGGCAGACACAACTTGCAGAGGATTCAGTGTCGCTCAGAAAACAGTAAAGGGGTTTACTGTCTCCAGTACGATGATGACAAGATCATCAGTGGCCTTAGGGACAATTCCATCAAGGTATGTGTATTTGAATGGGAAAAACGTCTCAGAAAATGTGAGATCTAATCGCGATGGCTTGGCCCCCTTTATTTGTATTGTTGCTACTGCAACCCACTAGCACCCTCACTAACATTTCAGATGCAAAACTACCTCAGAGGTGGGTAGAATACTGGCAGATAATTTCACTGTCAATTTCATAGATTATTTCTTTTATTATGAAAGGTAAAATTTCCCCTTTTTTCTAATTTTTCTCATTGACAGCTGCTGAAACAAGCACTAATTTCCAAGAATTACAGCTGATGACCACTGTTCTGTACGACAGCAAATCATCAGGATGTGAAAGTCGTGTTGAGTTAGTGCAACTATTTTACAAAATACAAATGTACTGCCCCACCACAGAGTCATCATGTTAACATGGACACCTGTAACAGTTACAATACTAAGACGATAGACTAAATAAGACACCCCCTTGTGAATTGCACTTTCTGATTACCTTAACTTTAACGTCCTTTTGGGATTTAAAAACCTTTGTGACAGTGATATGTAGCAGTTACCAACTCTTTGACAAAGCATGCACTGGCTTCCAATGTTAACAAGATGGAAAAAAAATAACAAGGAGTTGAAACTTATACAAAATCAGAACAAAATAACACAATAGGATAAACAGTACAATCGTGCATTTAACTATTTCAGGTTGTGGTTTTGAAATTGTGGTCGAATGTATGGAGGCATGGATGTTGATGGGAGTCATAATCAAACTGTGTTGTAAAATGTAAAACAGCAATATTAATGGTTTATTCTTTTAGCAACTCATCTTATCATAACTGGAGAATGTCTTGTATAGCATAAGGTTCAATAGTTGGAATATCCCATTCCATGTAAATATAGTCGGTGTGATTGATTTATTTCATCAACATAAGCGCCAGAGTTACATTTCAATTTGTGCAAAATAAATAAGAGCCAGTTTCGCAACTTTTTTTGGTTTGTGGCTACTGAGGCGGTGAAAACATTTTGTAGACATTTGCCAGTCTGCCCTGCTTACCCAAAATGACTTAAAGGAGTAATTAAAATGGATCCCATTTATGTAAGCACCAGTGGTGGAAGGAGCCAAAAGTGTAAGCTGTGAGAAACAATGTATGCTGCGTGTGTGGTTGTTTTCGTCCAACCTATCTTTGTGCATTTATGAATTGAATTTTTTCTTCTGGCTCAGAAGGGCTCATCGTCTCATTGTCTACGTTGCTGAGCTAAACCAGCAGACACGGAGACATAACACAAGTGAATTATAGGTTTAAAGGGCTCAGCTCCAGGCCCGTTGTGTGTTCCATTTATCTGTCTGGCCTGGGAGAAGCGAAGAAGATGATGAAGAAGAGGAGGGGAGGAGAGGGAGCAGATTAGTCTTATTGTTCTAGAGGAGGCTGACGCACATCCAGGGTAGAGCTGAATTGCTCTTTTGCTCACACACAAACAACCCAGCACAGCAGTGGGGAAATGGGGCATGAACAGTAAACACTGTAAGAATAGGCCATTCTTGGCATGACCCAGATCTGCAACCTTTTTCCAAAACCTCTTCTTTTTCTCTTCTTTTTTCTTCTCTGTGTGCCCCTCTTTCAATGTCGCCCTCTGCTTCACCCTCCTTCATCCTCTTCCTCCTCATCATCCTCACTCTCATGCTGCTGTGTTTTCTCCTCACAGATCTGGGATAAGCAGTCACTGGAGTGTCTGAAGATACTGACCGGTCACACAGGCTCAGTGTTGTGTCTGCAGTATGATGAGCGGGTCATCGTCACCGGGTCGTCTGACTCAACTGTCAGGTAAGGCACATGTCTCACAGACTGAATACATGGTTTAATATAAAGAAGGAGCCAAAGCTGTGTCAGCAGAAATAAATGTGATTCCAGTTGCTGAATAGAAAGTTGTTACTCACCGCTTATTAGGCTTAACGACTCAATAGGACTTACTCTGTTACTCTGTCATATTTACTAACCTATTTTTAGACTCAATGAGACGTAAAATGCATGGTGATTTATATATACTTACTTGTTATCCTCAGACTAAAGCTAGCTATTGTATATTATTCAGTTTATAAGTCAAAAATCATGCAGCCTGTTGATATTTCTGAGAGGGTTGCGAAATCACCCAGCAGGTATTAGTACAGACGCGTACAAGAGACATTTGATTCCACCACCAAAGTACAAAAACAGATATGTAAACATTTATTTAGCTTGGGCTCTGTTACAGAAGAAAGGGGTGTCTGCAATGCAGGCTTTGTAATGGAAGGTTAAGTCAGGTCGGACATGGAAGAATCATATTAAATCATACTTATCAACAAAGCACTTTTCACTTTAAAAGAAGCCATAGTGTATTTTAAATATTGTATACTATGAGTTTTCCTTTCTCACTGTTACTGCATTCGGCAGCTGTCTCCACAACATGCAACTCTGTTTAAATATATTTTTCCTGGTTATAGAAGAGCAAGTTTTAATTCTGCTCTTTTAAATCGAAAGTATATTTTTTTTAAGGAGAAATCAATAAAGCTGCTTATAAGATGATTTGACAATGTTTTTATTTACAAATAGACTTTTCTTGAAAACATTAGGGACACTTTTTTTTTCAACAAATTACCAATAATATTCTCCATCTCTCTTTTGAGATGTGAGAATCAATGGTGGTTTGTTATGTTGTTAAATCGCAGTACAGAGAAAACAGTCATTTGATAGAAAGATTTTATTTTTAGGGTCTATGATCACACAACAGGTAAGATGGGTGTCAGTAAAATCACTCATCCTGAGGGTTCTATTTTTTGAATAAGAATATAGTGATGATTTCATTCACACAACAAAGTTTACTGACAGTGTTTGTATGAATGGCAGCTGTGTGTTATCGTTTCTTAACTTTATTAACCATATGTCCTGCAAGACTGCCACAAACCTATCCAGTGCAGCGGATTTAAACATGAATTATATAATAAAACACAACATGGAAAAACAAATTCTAATATCAGTTTATTTATTTTCATTATGTACAACATAGCTTTTATTTCCACATTTTATGAATTTAGTTTCAGGCTAAAAAGATGGTTCTGCTGCTTTTCACATTTCTATAATTTCTGCACACTTTCTGTCTCTAGCCTGTTTTTCACAGTACAAAATACCTTCTGCCTGTTTTGAATCCCCCAGTTTACAGTTGGGTTCCCACCCAATCTACAGCGGCTCCTCACAGTCAGACAATAAAAACACTATATACAGATGCAATATAAACCACTGAAGTTTATTATTTCATAGTGGGTTAGATTTACTTTCATTAGCAGAGATAGCGGGATATGTTTTATTGCAGATTTTTTAAAGACCTGGCCGGTCTGTTTATGTCGACACTTGCTTGGCTACTTCACACAGAAGCTCAACATTAATTCTCGTATTACTTCACACTTCAGCCGTACTTGCTGGGCGGTATCCAAGGAAAATGTGACTTCACTTCCTTAGCAACAGCTTGACAGGCACTTTGTTTTTAAATTTGGTTGTAAGCTTTTCCAGTGTTTTCTGCATTCGCTGTTCAGTTACATGTTCCTCACAGCCTTGTGTGTGTGTGTGTGTGTGCGTGCACGTACGTGAACTCTGAGTTACTCTCCATTGTAAAACTAATAAACATAATTCTCTCTCATGTATCCATTGTTTTCCTTTTCCTTCACTCCCGCTACATGTCTTTTCCACTCTCCCTTCTTTTATTTCGTTTCGACAACTCTTCCTGCTGCCCTCATCTTTCTTTCCTACACCCCCCCCCCTCCCCCTTGTCATTTTCCACTTTTCCCCCCCCTTTGTCATTCCTTCTCTCTTTGTCTCTCACCCATCCCCTTTCATTCAACATCCCCATTTGTCTTTCCTGCCCTAATTTCACCTTCTCTTTCTCTCCCTCCGCTACCTTTGCCCTCATCAATTGGCCACCCTGCCATCTCTCCTTATGTCTGTTTTCATTTCCTCCTCTTTCCCTCTGCGCCTCTCCTTCTCTCTCCTCTGCAGGGTGTGGGAGGTAATGACGGGTGAGGTACTTAACACACTGATCCACCACAACGAGGCAGTGCTTCACCTGCGCTTCGCCAACGGTCTGATGGTCACCTGCTCCAAGGACCGTTCAATTGCAGTTTGGGACATGGCCTCACCCACTGACATCAGCCTACGTCGGGTCCTGGTGGGACACCGAGCAGCTGTCAACGTGGTCGACTTCGATGACAAATACATTGTGTCCGCCTCAGGGGACCGCACCATCAAGGTAACACGAGAACTTGACTCCTAAAGAAATATATCTGATAGTCGCTGGAGGGTAGGGTTTTGTAAAATGTTGTTTAACTGGTAAAGTTTGGAGCTCTGACCTTTAACCAGATGACACAGTTTTCTTTCTTATCAGTTTTCTCCAGTATTTACAGTCTAATTTGAAATAAACCCCAGAGGCACTGATTAACAGGGGGATGGACTTGTTTGTATTTCATTTTGTTGTTAAGTTCACATCTGCATGGTTTCATGGCATCACAGTATACAATATTTTTTTATCATTATTATCATCAGTTTCAAATTGAGGAAGTATTTACATCCCTTATGTAAATACAAGTACTAATAGCACTGTAAAAGTTCTGTGATATTAGTATCTATATTATATCTGCTGATTATTTTCTTCATCAATCAATTGATTGTTTGTGAAAAATTCTGAAAATAGTTCTTCACAAGTTTTCTAACTGCATAAAAGTAAACCCAGACTGATCCTGTCTGACTTCAACACGCACGCATGCATATCAGCCTCCAAGTTGGGCAAGTTGTGTGTTTCTTCATGGGGTCAGATCGACCCCATTTCAGTGTGTGTCCCACTCAGAAGTTAATGAACAGACAAACAATCCAGAATGTGGGAAATCATTCTGATATTCCTCACATGTTAGGATCATTATTTGAACATTTAAATGTTTTTTAAGTCTGAATCCAAGTTATAAACCAGACACATACTTCTCCACTGAGCGATGTTGTTCTAGGTGATTGAGAAACATGCTTGATGTGTTTCCCCTTTCGAAAAACAGCACATTCAGGTTTTGGGATATCCAAATTATTCCCACTCTGCTGATTTAAGTTTCTTTTCTGGGGTAGGAAGAAAGGTGATATCTCTCTGCCATTGTCTCTGCTACTTGTGTGTGTGGCACAAAGGAAATGCTCAGACACACGTGTCATTCTCTATTCAGTTGCATTTTTGTCCGCCTATTCCGTTGTTAGAAGGCAAATGGACACAGTAGGATAACATCAGTTTCATACCACGGCGTTTCATGAAACCAGAGCACTGCTACAACCGATTGTGATGTGAATTTTATGGACTAAGACAGTGAAATGAAACAAACACTTACCTATCTGTGTTGTCCCCCCCCCTGCAGGTATGGAGCACCAGCACCTGTGAGTTTGTGCGCACTCTAAATGGTCATAAGCGGGGTATTGCCTGTCTACAGTACAGAGATCGTCTGGTGGTCAGTGGCTCATCTGACAACACAATCCGGTAAGCATGTGAAACCTGAACACAAACCAACATATTTCAACCAGAAGGGTGTTTTTACAAGAGCCTCTATTGTTAGCGGTCTACTAAAGATGTATATGGTTAATGTATTTAAGTATAATTATTACTGTTAAGAGAAAATAAATCGTTTTGTCCAATGATTCGCAATTTATTTACTGTTTAAACATCGTGGATCTCTTAACCAGACATCCAGAAGTCCTCTTGGGCTGAAAACATAATATTATATAATGTAGCTGGAAAAATTTGTTGAGTGGTGATTTAAACATTGTTTAGTCTGTTTATTGCTGTTTGTAAACTGAGGCTTTTCTCTGTGCAGGTTATGGGACATAGAATGTGGGGCATGTTTGCGAGTCCTGGAAGGTCATGAGGAATTGGTGCGCTGCATTCGCTTTGACAACAAGAGGATCGTCAGCGGCGCCTACGACGGGTGAGTGTTATAAATGAATGCTAGCATGTGGGTTTTTTGCGCAAAGACTGAATTTGTCCCTGACGTCGTGTCGTGTCGTGTTTCACTCTGCAGTAAGATCAAGGTGTGGGACCTGCAGGCAGCGCTTGACCCACGAGCCCCGGCCAGCACATTATGTCTGCGCACTCTAGTGGTGAGTACCTGTGATTTACTGTGTTGACACATGGTTAACAGGTGGCGCTAATGCACAAGTGTCTTTAGCCACTTTTTATAATGAATTTAGATTAAAAAAATGTCAGCTGTAAAGGATAAAAAAAAGTTTTAACTAACCACTGCTGGAATGTTAAAGAGATGACAACCCATTTTCTAGTTTGAATTTAATTCTCTCTCATAGAAGATTAAACTACTTTCATATTAAAATTTCATATGAAAACCTGAGTGAGATTCAGTATATCCCAAACTTTGAGTTTCATGTGGTTGTTGTCTTGGATGGGGAAATGGTTCCTGTAAAAACACAACTGAATTCTGAAGCTAATGAACAATCGCACAACACTAGTCCATCAACCTGCACTTTCAGCTTCAATGGTGACATCCCAAACGTTGTACCATCCTTATAATGTGTTTGTGTGTCTACAGGAGCACTCTGGCCGCGTGTTCCGTCTCCAGTTCGATGAGTTTCAGATCATCAGCAGTTCTCATGACGACACCATTCTGATCTGGGACTTCCTGAACGTCTCAACCAACGGGCAGTCAGAGGGACGGTCTCCCTCCCGCACCTACACTTACATTTCTAGATAGCAGGTACAAAAACACTCTCACACGCGGCTGGAAAGAGCTTCCTGTAAAAATGTAACGACCTGCATTACCGATGAGGTCGACAGAATTACTTCCTGTGCTGTGCATAATTGTATTTATGATCCCTGAGTGGACCCGTGTGTGACTGGGAAACTGCTTCTCCTCCTCCTCAGGTGGCGCCGTCCACTGCACCCTTCCTTGGAGGAGCCCAGGGCTGATGGGCTGATGGATGCATCCATCATGGAAAAGGAGTCCATCTCCTCTCTTTCCTCTTCGTCATCTCTCTGTCCACTTCCCCACCCTGCACCCCGCCACCTCACCCCTCCTCAGCCCGTTCTGACAGACTCTAAAGCTTGTGCCCATGGCCTGCCCAGTACGGTGACATGTACACACAGACACGCACATATACACACAGGTCAACACTGATGAGGACGCCCGACTACGCAACCAATGCAACTCTCCCAAGAAGTTCACCTTCAACTCTTAATTTATGTTTTGTAAAGTACACTAATGACAGTATTACCGTAGATCTTATATAAGTCACAAGCTCCCTTTTGTCCCTTTGATAGAAACTTCAAGCAGCTTCTGCTCCTCGGTTTTCAACCCCCCTGCCAAAACAGGTTCCCACAGATATGGAATCGCTTATAGATATATATTTATATATACATATATATTACACACATACACACGCACACACACAAACACACACAGTGGCGCAGTTGGACAGAGGATGACAGGAGCTGTGATGCGGGAGACAGAGACTCTTTACTCAGCTCTAGAAAAAGGAGGGGAGGATGGGAGACGGAGAGAGTGAACGAGGGAGAATGTTTGGGGAATGACCTCCCTGCTCCCTCTCACTCCCTCTTACTCTGCCCTGTCTCTCTCGACACCCCCCGAGCCCCACCTCCCCTTCGCTCCCCCCCTTCGCTCTAACCCCCAGAGATGCACACTTGCTTGGAACACGGGGGGGCACGCACACTCGAGATTCGAGTGCGTTTGTTGTATGTGGACTTATGTGAAATGGCCGAACAGAGCAGAAGCGTCAAACAAACAGACATGCATGTGAGGTTGCCATGGATACAGCATCCCGGCGCACCTCTGCTTTTTTTTTCTCTAACTCTTACTTTCTTACTGTTTTTTATTACTGTTATTTTCTAATTTTATTTGAGTATTTTGGTTCTTAGTACCAACATCATACTAAGCGTAGTCCTCTTTCTCTTTCCCTCTCTTACGCTCTCTCTCTCTTTCTGTCTTTTTCCTCCATTCTTTCTTCTAACTTCCTCCCTTGGTCATCTGTCCCTCTCACTCCATCTCTCTCTCTCTCTCTCCCTCCCATCATCTACGTGCTTGCTTTGGTTATGAGAGAAGCTGGAACTCAAGAGCTCAAATTTAGCTGTAAACGGAGTTGTCTTGTCAAAAATTGTGTTGTATATTAAAAATGATTTTTTAAAGAAGAAAATGACCTTATTGTGAATAAAGTACTTGACAGTGGTGGAGTGTTGAGCCAACTGTAACATGAATGAGAGTCTAGTTGTCTGTGTGTGCGAGTGTGTGTGTGTGTGGGCGTGCATGTGTCTGTGTCCTATGCTGCCTCTGTATCTGACATGTTCCCAGACTGTTCCTCCTCCTCTTCAAACTACAGGGAACAAACCGCTCAGTTTTCTGGATTGCTGACAAGAATACTTGAAAATGAAAACAAGAGAATTGTTTGTCAAAAGAGGTTTTTAACTCCTGATCATGTGACTGGATTTTACTGGAACATCTTGTATCTTTGAGTGTTTTCCTCCAGCAGCAACTCGACTCAGCAGACATCATTTGGGGATGAATACGATGGAGGAAGGTGCAACTGAAAGCTCAGGGAAAGGGTGGGTAGTGAAGCTTTTAGTGTTTTTATGTTTTTATTTTCATAATATGCTGATTTGAATGTTTTCTGGCCAGTGTTTACATGTGCACTGGTATCTGGATGGAACATGAGAAAAGAGGTTGTTCACATCCTAGATTGTGAAAGCATGTGTGTACAGTTATTCATCTCACACCAACCAAACCTGGGTGAGGTGTTTTCTTGCCTTAGAGTTGTGTTTATTCGAGAACTCCGCTATCGCGATGAGACCTCGAGGTTTCAACATCAATTATTCTAATAGAAGTTGGTAGAGCGCATCTCTGCTGAGGCCCAAAAGTCCCATTAAAATTATATCAAGCTGCACAATCACAGATATCGGTTCCCTTTTTCCAATAAGATCCATCCACTACTCTCTGGGACAATTGAAAATGGAAATGAGTTGGCTCTGCCACCTTGATCTGGATCCACACCTAATGTAATGTTTTCCCCTGACCCATACAAAACACATCCTTCCTCCGAGTGTCGTGGAAATCCAATCCGCTGTTTGTCTAATCATGCAAACAAACCTACGAAATGCCCAGACCTGTGGCAAAAAGGAAACCATCTTATATAGGTGGATACTAGATGTAAGTCTGTTCTTTGAGTTCTGGTTGTTATGGATCGCAACATGGACTTTAGGTGGGTATATGTTTGTCGTCCTGTGAGGAAGAGACGATCTGCATTCCACAATAAGTTTCATAATGTTAGAACATGTTTGATACAAGTTTTTAAAAAGTGTTTTTGTAAAGATGTGACCAAGTTAATTGAATTGATACAAACCGGCACTTAATGACATTTCACACATTTTGAATCTTCATCAGGTAGAATGAATTTAGACTGTCAACATTAATTGTTAATAAAAGTGTTCAACTGCAGAATATTTTGCTTCTGTGAAAGTCAAAAGTTGTGTGAAGTAAACATTTCTATTTCAATTAAAATATATATTCTCTTATCACATTTTATATGTATTAAAACAAAGTGACATTATGCACCTGTTGGAAAAATACTTTCCAGGGTAAATTTCACAATTGTTTCCTTTCACATTTTAGACTTTTCTTAAGCGTGATACATCTATTTAGTTTGGCCACTAGGTGGGAGTATAAACTCAGCTATCTCCTCCACTCTAATCTGTTATGAGACTTGGGCTCTCAGTGTTTGGAGTCTAAACAACCTGTTACAGTACAACACACACTCAGTCCCGTAAACACCGTAATCGTGAAGGACCAATGTGTGTTTAAAATCCTGGGTGCGATGCATTTACAGTGTTTGAGTTGTGCAGTGCGTCCGCCCGGTTCTTGTACAGTGTGTATTCTCTCTGCTCGGAGGAGGAGGAGGAGGAGGAGGGGAGTTGGCCGGCTGACGGGAGTTGGTTTTCAACATTTCTGGGTTTAGTTCAGTATAGTAGAATGTTTTAAATTCTGGGAAGAAGTTATGTGGGATGGATTTGTGCTCGGTGGAGCACCATTAGTATATGATGTGTGTGTGTGTTGGATATGGGTGTGTGTGCTTCCTCTGGGTCTGTGGGATTTTGGCCCATAATTCCTGCAGCTCTCAGGTCACAGCTCCGTTCTCACGCACATATTTGGCATTCCTTCCCCGACATGATTACCATACACCTTCCACTCTGGGTTTGGCTATGCGGGATATTTCCATCATTCCGGGGTGGAACTGGAGCAACGTTCCAGCAATGAGCAACTCACCCCCACCACCTCCCCTACCCCCCCAAAACCAGTCTTCTTTATCCCACATCCACACCTCGATTCCCTCCCACCCCACTGTCCTCTTTATACACCCAAGCACCCCCCCGGCACAGATTCCTGCTGCCTTGCAATGGGAATCCTCCGGTAAAACCCTTTTTCTCCCCCTGAGTCAGCTGTTTGTGTCTGCCGGCATGATTGGGTCATTTGGCAGCGACATCTCTTCAGTGACCTCCTGCTAGGAGAGGGAAGGAAGGGGAGGGATGGAGGGGGGATAAGAGCAGGACAGATGAGACGAGAAGCAGCCATGGAACTCTATCTAACTACTGCACGTTTCCCTTCCTCTTTTTTCGGTCTGACCCTTTGTGCTGCATATTCTTGGCCTAAGCCTTGGTCGATGTGGAGCTGACTGTTGATTTTTGCACAACAGTCGGGACTCGACAGTTTTTCTAGGCAATTTCACAGGGTTCCTGAGCGAGGCCGGTCCACCTCCGACTTGTGTTTGTCATGTAATTGAATACACCGTGAGTCGAACTTCAGTGACTACCTCACGCCAAACCAACAAGAAATATGGAAACTTGAGAATCCATTCTTCTGTGGCCGTTCAGAGTCTGCACCTTGTCTCTATTACATATCTGCCAGTCTGAGAACTTTTCCCAGACGATGAATTGTTGTGGGAAATGCAGGATTTAATAGTTTCAGACTCAACTCGTACGTCTTAGGAAAAACAGAGTTCTTGTCCCGTGGTACTTGGCCGGAGAAGATTTTCAAATCTTTGATATAGTTTTCTAACATGTTCGAAGCCAGCTATATGGATGCAATCAAGTCATTTAAATATATATTTTGAATTAATCAGTATCTATCTTTAAAAATTCCCCCAAAAAAGACATATCTATTAGGATTGGACAATAGGGATCAAATCTATCACAGTAGGTGTTTCATATAAAAATAGTTGATATATATATATTGTGATACAGTGGATTTTCTGTAGTGGATAGTAATGTATGATTTTGCTGCAAAAATCCTGAACAATGAGACAATACACTCCGATTCAATGATTCACATTCTCTAATTGTATGGCTCAATCTCTGGTGGTTAGATTGAATCATGGTCAATCATCAAATTGCCCATCTTTAAACCCTCATTCGGCATAATATATTCCAAATGTTTGTTTTCTTGAACCACTATTCCCAAACCCAACTGAAATCTGTTATTGATTATTTGAAACAGAGAAAAGCATCAAACCTTCAACTTTATAGTAGATTTTTTAAACCCAAACTCCTAAATATGAAAAATGTCAGATTAACCAGTAAAGGCAGCCGAACACATCTGAAGCAACTTGCATGTCTTGTTGATAGAAACCAGTATGAAGAAAGAAACAATTTAAAGAGGCGTGGAGACACAGGAAATGTTTCTGTAAGGTTTACTGAGTCGAGAAAGACTGCTGCACACACAGAGCTGAAATAAATAAATGAAATAATTTTATCATAATAATTATAGTAACCGTCATATTAAGATTGCTTATTTAGGGTTTTCTGTCTTCTTTTTTTATATATATAATATATATAACTTTCAATAAATTGTTCCCTTTAATATTTGTTTTTCTCCTGGGTGTATGCATGAGACTTTGGTTTTGTTCCACTGAATGTCCTGGTAGCAGCACTCTGTATCCAAGATATCGCACGGGAGCATCGTCCCCTGGGTGGTTTCTATAGCAATGGTGCTAATTGAGAAGGCACCCTCCCCGCCATGCTCGTCCCTGCGCTCTTCACCCGCCGCACCTATAAGCGGAGGGCGTTTTGTCCTTGGGGTGTTGGTGGTGGGGGGGGGGGAAACGTGGGGGAGGAGTCGTGAAGAAGGTCTCCAGTTGTCTTTGGTCGGTTGTTGGTTTGGTTCGCTGTGACTGGCTGGCTGTATTTGGTGCAGCTTGTTTTTTTTTTTTATACATTCCAGTTCCTAAAGCTTCAGTCCCTGCGGTGAGTTGTCACGGGTTCATGCAGGGACTGCGTGGTCCCTTTCCAGAGTCCCTTGTGATCCAGCTTCACTCATGGTTGTTGGTGCACTCACTCACTCACTCATTCACACACACACACAAGCACATGCACAACCGTACAAACGTTTCCTCGTCCTCCTTCAACAAACATGCATTTATTCAGTAAGACACTCACTCGAGTCCTCTTGTCTCTCGTCCTTCCGCTCGTCTCACCCAACAGTCTCACTGGTTCCCACCAATTTAGCAGTGAGACAAATAAGTGCGTCACATGTCAACAGTCAATTATTGGTCCATATGATCCGCTGCGCAGACCACTCTGTCCCTTTGTCCACTCCGCCGTCTTCCTGTCTTCTCCTGCTTGCTTTCCCTTTATCCGGAGGCTAAGCACCCGCTCTCTTGTTCAGTCAGTCGTTCCCACCCTTGTTGCCTCTGTATGGTCCAGTTGTAATCCCGTACTTGACAGTGTCAAGCTGGTCCAGAACAGGAGATGTGGAGGCCTTGAGGTTTTTTGTGGTGGGGGGGGGGGGAATAAAGGCCTTTGTCGAGCCCGGGGAGTCTGGCTGCCCTTCAGGTTTTCCTGTCAGTATTTCTGTCCAGTGAACGGAAGCAGACCAGGTCCAGCCACGGACTGGTAGTGCTCCAGTTGGTCCAGTAAGGGAACTAAAACTGAGAAGAATAATCAATAACTAAGGGGCTGTAGTGGCAAATTAGTAGGTGTAAAGCTAAACCCCGTGAATGATTCATCAAGTTTCTGGTCAATGTTTGTCCCAACAAAGGGAGGTGTTGAGTCATGTGTGATAGAAGTGATGACCGGGTTAGCCATTGGCAGGCTCAGGTCAAGGCTGTGGACGACAAGACAGCGGGTGCTAGCGTTAGCCACTACTAGCGGGGTCCGGTAGCACGCACCCTCTTGCCCCGCTTGCTGATGGTGGTGAAGCGGAAGGGGGTGGTGAGGTCGGGCTGCTCTCCCGGCGGGAAGCGCTTCATGAAGTGCACGTCCTGCTGGTTGGGGAGCGTGTGGGGGCCGCGGCGAGGGCGCCCTCTTTTAGTGAAGCCCACGTACCAGCCCGTGTAGCGCGCTGACATCAGAGCCGTGTAGTGGTTTTCCAGAACCTTTTCCACAAAGACGCAGTCTTCGCTTCGATTGCTGGCCTTCTGAGAGCGCAGAGAAACCACACACGTGTTCACACATTGGGAGAAGAGAGAGAGAGGCTGGTCAGGAAACTGGTCGGATTCGATTTGCTTTTTGAGGAAACACGTCTCTCAGGAAAAATGAAGTCTCACCTTTCCTACCAGCTTGCCGCGGCGGTTCATGCACAGGTAGAAATTGGTTTCTTTGCCCCGGATTCTCACCTGGCTACCAAAGGTATCGGCCTCCACTACGAGCTGGGCTTGTAAAGGGACAGACAGAGAGACAGACAGACATTAGAGCCAAAGGCAACACAGACAAATACAATACGGTGTGTTTGTAAGGCTGTAGCACAAGATTAGGATAACACAAATTTAGAGATTGTTTAATTTCCACATCTAAGTATAAACTTTTACACATTTACAACATCAATGTGTTTGACCCTAATTGCTCAGATTACCAGCGACCGTTAAATCAGATTTGGCTTTTAAACCTGATGAGGCATTCACATCGAATCACTGTTTTTTCGGATTCATAGTCGCTATTAAATGTGTTGATAAATCCCAAACAGATGTCAAGGTCTCTGGATGGACAGATGGTTGTCAGATAAGCCCGGTCCCACACATGGATGCAAGGCTGCTGACCACGAATGGACCTCGTAAAAAGAGATAACAGCCCGGAGGAGACGGAGCACGGTGAGCCAAGAGGAGCGGGAGAATGGACCGCCTGCGATAGCATTGTTTCAAGGTGCGTGCATGTGTGTGCGTGTTTGTGTGTTTGTGTGTGTCTGTGTGTGTGTGTGCAGGTGCATACATGTTCATCCTTCCAGGCAACACTGCTCCGCCAACTATACATCTTCAGACAGCGCTAGTGCCTGTTTAAAAATAAATCCCGAAAATGGTTCCTACATGACCTTAGTCAACAAAGGGGTCAAGAGAAATCAATACCTCCCTCCCTCTTGCCCTCTTCCTCTCTCTCTTCCCCCAACTCTCTTTTCGTCTCCCTTCTGCTCCTTCGCTTCATGTTTATACCTTCATGCATGTGCTCCTTCTTTTCTTTATTTTTCTTTTTGCTCTTGGTTTTCTCCGGAAAACCTTTTCACAATCAGTCAGTTTAAGGTGGATTTGTTGTGCTTTTCGAGCGGTATAACAATCTGACGGGCCCCGGCATCTATGATCCCATCTCTGGCTTGAAGTGGTGTGAAGAGAAACCTGACATGTTTGTGAATGGAAACGGGATGTGCAACATGAGCTGGGGCATGTGCCGGGCCACACACAGAAACATGAACTCCAGCTGTACAGCTTGTATGTATGGCTTTCGACTGCCCATTGATTCTGTGTGTGCTTTAAGAATGGGTTAGACATCATTACAGGCAGGGAAGAGGAGGGGGAGGGAGAGGGGGATGGACAGGGGGAGTGTTGGGAGGATGGTGGGAGGGAGGGAAGGGGAGAGGAAGCCTGCTGTTTTAAATCCAGAGGAGACAACAGGGAGGATGAGAAATCAATGGAGGGATCGATGGAGGAGATGAGTTTCTAACACTCGCTCCGACACTCTACCTGCTGGGCTTCTCCCTCTAACTCACACTTTTTTTTTTTTTTCCACTATCACCTTTTCTCTCTCTCTTCCTTTTGCTCTCTAGTGAATCATTGAGTCAGCAGCCAGTCGATGAGGTCTTTGTACTCCCAAGACAAGCTCCACTGCCCCTCTGCCAAAGCCTGGGGAGGCATGTGTGTGTGCTTTTGTGAGTGTGCACAGTTGCATTCTGTATCCGCTCATGCATGCACTTGGTCAACCTTTAAGTCTTTGTACTTGCAGCCGTTAGATTGTGAGAGGGTGTGTGTGAGGGTCTGTGTGTGTGTGTGTGTGTGTGTGTGTGTGTGTGTGTGTGTGTGTGTGTGTGTGTGTGTGTGTGTGTGTGTGTGTGTGTGTGTGTGTGTGTGTGTGTGTGTGTGTGTGTGTGTGTGTGTGTGTGTGTGTGTGTGCAAGTCAGCGTCTTTCTCTGTGTGCATACACTCACACTCGCCAAAGCGTTTCCCTGTCTTCTACCGTGTGTGTGTGTGTGTGTGTGTGTGTGTGGTTTTTTTTGTGTGTTTGTGTGTCTTACCATATTTGTCTCCATCTTCTCCCTTGGCGCTGATTCTGCGCCCCAGCACCTGGACGTGTTTACCGCTGGTGCGGCTGTAGAGCTGGTAGACCCGGTGGTGTCGCCGGCTCATGGTGTCTCGCACCTGAGTCTGGTTCTCCACATGCACGCTGAAGTTGACTCCATCCACACCAAGTACCTGCTGATAACACACACACACACACACACACACACACACACACACACACACACACACACACACACACACACACACACACACACACACACATACACACACATAGACACGCCCAGAGGTACACACGGAAGATACAGAGATTAGTTAACAGGCTTAAATAAACTCCACGTACAACCAACATCCAACTTATCTTACAATCACTCTTTGTCGTGCATGTAGACACTAACCTGTAATGGATTGCACATCACCAGCAACATCTGGATACATCTGGAAAAAGTAGAAACAGATGAGTTTAGAAATATGCAAGCAACATTGAAAGCTGGACCAGTTAGGGCTTGACACCATCGTTTCCATCTCTTTCTTCTCTGCCGTTTCTCTCTGCTCAACATCTCTTTTCCTTATTGGGTGATTACTCACACCGCTGGGTGTGCAGCTGGCACCGGGACCCGACATACAGACCGGCAGATGTCCAGGGATCAACAGACGGACGACACCCACAGCCCTGTTTACAGTAACGCTACCAGCCTTCTGTCCAAACCCATTTTCTGACCCGTTTGTGCATTTCGCCACGCTAAAATCTGGCCTCCAAATGACCCGATTGGGCTGCGGCGAAATGGCAAACATTCCGAGACATCTAGAATATGTTTTGGTTTGGACATCTGAGGGAAACGGCTGGCTTATTTGGCTGCTCCCTGTATGTAGACAGCTGGGCTGGACTACAGGTGTACACCGTGCTGTGATGTGGCTTTGGAGCGCGTTGGACTGCTGTTACATTTATAGATGCTATGAATAAGTGAGAACACGGGCTACCAGAATGTGCGGAAAGATAATTTATGGAGGAAACTATCGGTGAGGAGTAGTCATGGCGATGTTGCAGACGGAATCCATTTGTCACGGACTTCTACATGAACGAAACTTTTCTCTCTATTTTCCTTACAAACTGTCTGAACACTTTGACACATTAATGGTCGAAACAGCTGGTTACAGAACCAATTAAAATTCCTCTTACTTTAGCACATTGCTTAATTGAAGTTTAGACCTTGACCTTGGATATATCAAGTGTTATTTACAGCTTTGGTGAGGGAGTGATTGTGTTGTGCAAATTCTACTCTGGCAGTCCTTGAACTGCTCTGAATTAGTGGCTGAAGACTGGACGAGGTTCAGAACCAAGTGTGTGGGCTGAAAAGCAATTCTACACATTGTGTCTTTCCCCACCTCATCTCTTGCTATCTCCCTGCATGCCTCTTCTCTCTCTCTTTCTCTGACTCGTTGTCCTCCCTCTCTCCTCTACTTTATCTTTCCCTCTCTGTCCACTCTACCTTTCTCCTATCGTTCCCTGCCTCCCATCTTCCTTTATGTTTGGGGTTAGCACAATGACTCCTCCGCACTGTCATGGGCATGCACACAGATGTGCAGATGTGTCTGTATGAGTGTGTGTGTGTGTGTGTGTGTACAGGAGGAGCCGGCAGCTGACAGCTGGGCCAAAGCAAAGACATACGCGCTGCTGAGAGAGGGAGATAGCGAGAGAGGTAGACTGAGAGGTACACAAAGGGATAGGGAGAAAGCAGGACAGGAGAAGGGGATGGTAGAATAAATAGAGGGGAGACGAAGCCAGAGAAGGCTGACGGCGAATGAAAGACGTGGGAGATAAAATCTGAAAGAAGGGGCAGATGCACAGATGTGAGACGGAGGAGAAAAAGGACTAAGGTTACATCTCCAAAGGCAGGAGGAGAAAAAAGGGGCTGAATGAGAGACAGTAGTGTAACCACTGAGTGTGGTCTGGCCCGAGAAGTAGACAAAAAGATAAATAATGAGAACGAAGAGGAAGAGAGTTCAACTCATGCACATCGTAACACATGTCACTGCCTCTTGACTCACACACGAATGCGCGCACACACACACAAATACCATATATACTCTTGTTTCCTCTCTCCTCTCCCTTCTCCTCCTCCGTTTCTTTCCCAGTGTGTTGGCCCCTGAGTCCCTCCTAATAGATGCAGACATCCCGGGCATTGCAGTAAAGTGTTGGCCCTCACATTTTGCCTGCGCAGCCGAAAAAACCCGAGCGCCTGTGCATTGTGAGGACTCTCAGCTGTTAAAACACCACCGGCTGCACTGCCGCCGAGGACACTGCAGGAAAAGTGCCTCAGCGCTGGATTCCCCCGCTCCCACAAAAACCACAGACACTCCGTATTATGCCAGCCACAGAGAGAAAAAGGAGAGGAAAGAAGGGGGACAGGAATCGGCCCGGGCGTGGGGGAGGGATGAGAAAACGAGAGACTCAAAAAGATCGCAGGGGTAAAAAGTCGGGGAGAGTAAAGGAGGTATGGAGAGAGGGAAAGCCCGGTGCACCTTGGCCGGCTGCCAAAATAAGCAAGGGTCTGACATCATAAACCTGCGTCCCAGCAGATCGACCATATGGACGCTGCGGTTAGACTTAGCAGGCCTCGGCACCGAGGACTGGGCAACCGGCACGGAGAGAGAGAGAGCGGTCGGCCCGGTGGGACTCAGCACAGAGCAGTGGTTTCAGCTGTGTGTAGCCGTGGTTAGCGTGGTAGGCCAACACTGGAGCAGCGGGCTTTCGGCACAGTGCAAGACTTTCAGATGTTCGGCAGTCGGCCTCGGTGCAGACTAGTGGTTAGGCCGGTGGGCGTGTGAGTGGTATCAGCAGTAATAGGGCGTACGTTGGTTGGGGCAATGGTAAGCGATGAGGAAGACCTCGACACGGAGCTGTGGTTTTTTAGGAGTGGAGCAGGTTGCTGTGGCAAAAGGCCCTTGGCTTTTTTTTTTTTTCCCACCGGCTAAAAACTTGTGATCAATTTTGTAAAACAGCATGTGGATGGAGTAAAGTGTCTGCGGTAAAGCTGATCGGCAAGAGGGAAATGAATGGAAAGATGATTGGCTCTGGTAGACCTAAACCGAAACCAGCAGACTAAACAATGAGGCTGCTCTCTTCAGATGCTGCCAGGGGAGCCATCATTCATCATTCATCAGTTATTAATTCATACTTTTTTATCGGAGCAAGTATCTGTGGAAAAAGGGGTACCGGCAAGACAGGAAGACAGATGTGGGTAGTTAGGTGAGTAAGTGGAGAGACTGTGAGGGAGACAGACGGAGAGGGAGAGCCAGGCAGACACCAGCAGCAGCAGCAGCAGCAGCACACACCCTGTCCAGGTTGTGTGAGGAATGAGAAGTATCTGGAGATGACTGCCATCTGGGAGAAGTACAGCCGACACAAAGAAAGAAAAATAAATCCCTGGGCTTTTAACCAGACACACCTCGAATGGGCAAACTCAAACCCCCGAGTCGGTATCCTCCTCCCTTAGATTTGCTCTTGGCACTTTATCATTTTTCCTATCCCACTAGATAAAGCTGGTGTTATTTGACTCAACTTCTGAAATATTTTCAATAGGAAAAAAAAAAAAAAAAAAATCATTTTCTTGGCGATGGGGAAAAATGGTCTTCTCCAGGCCAGCGTTGGTCATCCCTGAAGTGAGTGCAGCTGGTGATGGAGATGTTTATGGCAGCTTTTATGAGTAACATGGCCCTGACTGTGACCCAGTGACCTTGAACTGTCAGCCAATCAAAACAGGGCTTTTCCATGGTATGTTTTCTATGGGGGACTGATGCGGAGTGACGTAACCGTTAGACACCGCAAACCCTCCTCTCCATCATCCTCATCTCGCTCCGGGGCTATATCGTGATACAAGTTTACACAACCGATGACAGAGATAAGGACCAGAGTGGATGCATGAGATTTGTAAGTGATAAAAAAAAGTGACTTACAAGACGGTCAGCGTGGAAAGAAGGGGCCACATTGCTTCCCCCCTCCACTATGGAACTTGGCCCAGAGACAGGTCTCCTCGCTCGGTCCGAGCCAGTCCGGCAGTCCGGAGAGTTCCCCTGCGAGGTTCGAATCCTGCTGGGTGTCGGGCAGAGTCACACAGTCACACGGTCCCGTTGGCATCGGCGGCGGTGTGCCCTGGTCCCCCCAAAAAACTGAGGTGCGAGGCCGGGGTGAGCGTGCCACTGTGACCGCCGGGCAACCTCTGTCAACAGCTGTCCAGACCGGTGGAGACAGATGGGCGGGGGGAGGGAGGGAGGGGGGTGGAGGAGGTGGAGGTTAGGGGCTTTAAACCCCTTGCGCGTGCCCGACGAGGAGAGAGAGGGGAACAGGTGAAAGCGCGCTCACGTCCTCTCACAGATAACCAACTCCCAATCGGACCTGGCTGACCCTTTGGAGGACAGCTGCGCGTAATCTCCTGCGTAATCCAATGCGTAACAGCAAAATCTTCTGATCTATACCAACTGGGATTCTGCTGGTAGGTGAGGTGATAAAAGAAAAAAAGTGGTAAAAGAGTTTGTCCCGGTGCAGACAGGCAGGTTCAGTCCCAGGCCAGGAGCTGCTGGAGGTGGACTACCTGGGCTGGCTGATGGAGCAAACGGCGAGCTGGAGACGGAGGCTCTGCGGCCGCAGGGTAGTGCAAGTCGCCCTCTGTCATGTCGGCTCCTCCAAGGGGTCTGTGGCTCGAGTGACACCGACCCACACTGTCCGGCACACAGGGTGATAAGGTCCCGGGGCGGTCCAGCTCACAGAGGTAATATGGAGAGTGCTGAATGGGAATGGGAGGGGATAGTAAAGTGGAAAGAAAGACGAGGGAGGGAGGGAGGGAGGGAGGGAGGGAGGGGTGGCTGGAGGGAGAGGATGGGAACAGCTGGGACTGGGTGGCGGACTCAGCCACCCGCGACACTCGGCAAGGAAATGACAGCCGCACTTTGCACCTGATTCTCCGGACTTCCCCTCTCGCCTCAGCCGCTGGTTCCCGCCCGGCTGCAGCCGCGGTGCTCCCTGCGCCCTCTCGACACGATACCAGTCAAAACACAGCGCGATGACATCACCTCCGAAATGTTTGAAAGGGGGGGAAATGCAATCTGATCTTTTTATTTATTTTTTTTGCACGTTAGAAAGTTTTTTTTTAAGGCAGTTTCTCTGGAAGGGGGCAGGAAAAACACCAGGGAAGTCTCTCCTGGTTCCGAGAAAAAGGGGGGGGAAAGAAAGAAGTCCGCTGCTCAAAACAGAGGAGAAGAGTCGAGCTCGCCCAGTTTGTGAAGAAATACCAAAAAAAAAAAAAGTTAAAATCGGGCGCTTCTGGGAAGGTGTTTACCCTGAAATCCCTGTGACAGATCGAGGAGCGGTGGCCCAGCCTGCAGCGGTCCTCTTCACCTTGGGTCTGCCTCCCGGTTTCATTCAGACACCATGGGGAGAAAAACGCCAGAAGAAGAAGAAGAAGCCCCAGCCGTGCGTTGTGTTATCCACTCCACTTGTGTTGTGCAGATCCTTCTTCTTCTCCCTTTTCAGGAAAAAAAAAATCCAAGGTTTGCTTCCATTAAAAAGCTCCTCTCGAAGGGGGGGCTGCACAGGAGAGGCGCGTCGGCAGGCACAGACCTCACTCCAAGAAAAACCAGAACAAGATTTTAACAGACGCGGATCAATCCTCCCTCCCTCCCTCCTCCTCGCTCCCTCCCACCCCTCTCTCTCTCTCTCTCTCCTCTCCCCACTCTCTCTCCCCTCGCACACACGCACATGCACACTTATTGGATCAAAATGGGATTAGTCAGTCGCTATGCGATGCCGACCAAACTTACACTGCGAAAAATATCCATCCCGACCAGTGTTCCGTCCTATGTGAAAAACATCTGGCGACGAGGTGAGATAATCTCACTTGTTGACAAAGCACAACCCAACTTGTTTCTATCATTTCTCCAGCATCCAGACAATCCCCCTTTTTTTTCTCTCTCTCTCTCTCTCTGCCTTGTTCTGTCTTGTTTCAACTAATATTTGTGTATGGAAATTCTTAAAAACGAAGTAATTGGAAGCAATTAGGGATGATGTCATGTTATCGGGAGGAATTCACTTGTTTCCAGAGAAAGCGATTTTTAAAACATGCGCGTCGGAGCAAGTCATCTCTTTAAACGTGTCTCAGACCGACGGAGACAGTGGCAACCAAACGGTACACGTCCGGAAAACACAAAGACACCTGCCTCGGTCGAGTGAACATCTGTCTTGAAACCAGCCAAACGCTCCTTGCTCTCCGCTATCTCCCCCTGAAGAGAACCCCACCCCTGCGGCCTCAGTGGCCCCGGAGCTGGCTCATGGCTCCGGGCGCACAGGAGTCACCGCTTTCAAGTGATGTATTCGGACTCCCCCCCAACCCCCCCCCCCCCTCCGTTTCATAACTTCTGAGTTAGAACTCAAGAAGGACAAATGAAACGGAGAACGAGAGACAGTCGGGAGGGCGGTATGTAAGCACGGACACGGATCCAAAACGAACATTTCTCAGGGATTTCGGCAGCAACGCCCGCTCTGCGCTCCCAAAAAACTCCCTCTCACCGCCGCACAACCGCAGACGGTCAGCCAAGCCAACACAACACTCCTGCCATACCTTTCATGCACACACACACACACACACACACACGCACACACACACACACACACACACACACACACACGCACACACACAGGCACGGGAAGACAAAGACTAGAAGGAATGAGCGTGTCTGTGTGTGTGTGTGTGTGTGTCTGCGCAAGTTGGCCTCATACATCAGGGACAGTTATCTTGGCTCCAAACGTAGGCTGATTCTTTTCAACATTGTACTTTCAAATCAGTCGCACACGCACCAGAGCACACGCACACGCCCACAGACAGACTTGTGCGACTGGACAGGGTTGAGCTGGGCTGGGTAGGGGTACTGTGGTTGAATGCCTTTCCAGTCATGCTCCATCGAAAACCCTCTGGCCTTCTTTTCCTACTACTGGCTCTCGCTCTGTCTTTGCACCTGTGTCTGTGCTTTTTTTAATGCGCTCACTGCACTGCTGCATGGGACACCAGGGTAAATGTTGTGGAGCGGGATTGGAACCACATTCTGGTGATAAGGTATGGGTCTAGTCTGGTTCTCTTGAGCCCAGATGGAAGGGGTTGAGGCCAGTGGCTGCAGCAGATCTCAGTGCAGTGGGAGAGTATGAAGCACATAACTCCATTCACATTCACTGGGCTTTTAAATTAGTAACCGATTTATAGAAAGACGGTTTTCCAAGAAGGATCCTGATGCTAAGAGGTTCTTACACCGATCGTAAATCCATGAGATTTATGCTACACAAAGATCCTCCAGGGAAACGAGAGCCGGTGTATATGAACTCTGATTGAGGCCGAGGTGCCAAAAGAAAAGAAAGGACAAAGAATAAAGGTCTGTTCTCTAAAAGCCCGAACCTACAGTAAGTTACCAAACTATTCTCATTGTCTTTCTTTTTACAAAATAACTGACTGCTTTCTGTTTGTGAAGACGTAATGATGGACAGAATGATCGGCAGGTGTTTGTGCTTTCAGATTTATGGGATTAGATTGAACTCACTGATGCTTGGCTTTAGAAAAACATTTTTCTTTACAATACGCTCAGAATAAGATAAAAGTAAAACAAAACTGAGATAAACGGACCAGGCCTCCCCCCCTCCCTTCGCTTTCTCTTTCCTTCATCACTCTTTCTCTCATACATTCTCTGTCCTCCCTATCTGTCTCTTTAATCTCCCGGCTGTTTTTTATCTGCTCCCTCTGTCCCTCCCTCTGTTTGCAGTCAGCATATTGATTGCCCATGTCTTTGCCTCTGCAGCTCCTGCCTATTGATCCTTTGCTCACACACGCACGCACACACACACACACACACACACACACACACACACACACACACACACACACACACACACACACACACACACACACACATCCATGGAAGTCCCCTTCCCATTTCCACATACTAAAGGAACTGTCTCACTTTGATGCAGACAAAAGTTTGCCGCCTTCATAATTCACAAAAACACACATGTGGATGCACTCACGTGTGCACACGACACACAAAGAGGCACACACTATAGGACACGTATTTTTGCATATACCCTCGATTGTGTTGAATAGACTTGGCATTGATGGACGTTATGCCTTTGTGTTCCTCTCTCGAGTCATTAAAGTGAGTGAAAGCCATGTGTGTGTGTCTGTGGGAGCGTGTGTGTGTGTGTGTGTGTGTGGATGGGTGTGCGTCTTGGGGCCTTTGAGCTGCTGTAGGTCCAGGTTCCAGCAGCTCTCTCTGTGCATCCCTCTCTCTCTCTCTCTCTCTTTTGACTGGGCCTGCAGGCTTCTTCATCCAGGGAGCCTGGTCAATATGGCCATTCTGTCCAGCAATTAACATCGATCAGTGCTCGTCAATACCGTCAGCACCAAGACAAAGACCCAGGATGCATTGCGTGTGCTTGCCCTTTCTCTACCGCAGTCCAACAAATCCCCAAACAGCACTCTCATTATATGAGGGCATTCTGGCCTGACCCCAAGGTCACCGTGGAGGAGAGGCATGGTGTGCTGGACTCTATGTTATGGGTGACTGGAGTGGAAACCTAATGCGGAACTGTGAGCCACGGGCCAGTTGTTGCCTCATGTTCCTGTGTGTGCGTGTGCGTGTGTGTGTGTGTGTGTGTGTGTGTGTGTGTGTGTGTGTGTGTGTGTGTGTGTGTGTGTGGAGGTGCGGGTTGAAGAGTCAAGTGTAGATATGCTTTTGGTTTGGTTTTTAAAGACAAGTTGGCAGACAGGCGATATCATCCCCATGCTGTGTGCTCCAGAGTCTTCAACACTTTGAAAAAAACTTTGAACGGTATAAATGCAATCCATCATCCTGGTGACACACTGAGCAGATATTGGGGTTTTCAGATGTGTCAAGTGCAGTGGATTGTGTTCAATTAGCTTTTATCTATAAGGTATGGGGCTGTATATGTCGGGATGGGAGGAGGGACAGCGGAGGCAGGCCTGCGGGATCTGTGGAGGGGGGGAGAGCGGCTTGTGGCTTTGATTAATACCTGCAGACATGGGACTTAAACTCCGCATCAGATGTCGAGATGACAGCCGAACATTGGTCTCTGGCATGGATATTCCTCCTCTGTTAATCACGGGCCAAGTTTAAACTGTTCCCCAATGTGTAAATGTATGAGACACTTAATAAAGTCCCTTTGATGACAGGGGGGGGGGGCCCATGCAAAGTCCAGGAATGTGTACAGTGTGCTCGTGCTTTGAAATGAGAACCTGTTTGCCACTTGTCCGCGTCTGGGAGATGAGAGAATCAACAGCTGCAACTAAGCAAGAGCAGGAATTAATTAGCGGAGCAGCCGCGTGTGCAACAGTGAGCTCGGGTGGAAAGTGAGATGAAGAGAAAAGCGAAATATTGTTTTTATTAGCGGCGATGTTGGTGGTTTGCGCAGCCTGCTCCGCTCGCTCGCTTAGCAAGATTAATCCCGTGAATATGAAAGTTTACTCTCCTCTGTCCCCGGGAATCCATTGCAGCTGTTGTCTCTATACATAGCCCCGGCCGAAGCACTGGAATAACTTTACTTTGACACTTTCAAGTTGGAGGGTTTGATGCTGCTTTGGACGCGTGTCAGGGTGATTATTCATGCAATCTCGCCTGTCATTGTTAGGGCCAGAGCCGGGTTTCACGGAGGGAATGGTGCCCAGGTATAGTCGTGTTCCTCAGGCTACACCTGCCTCCTTAGCAGCCTTCATGGCACGGCTTTCATCCTGGACGATATTCAGTGGATTCAGGAGTTTGTCATTGTTGCGGACGAGAATTGCCAAAATGTCTCGTAACACAAAACATCTGGGCCTTTCCCAGATTAACCGAGTGCATAATACTGACCTTAAATCCAGCAACACATGCAACCCAGCAGCTAGGCTTGTCTCATCTTCGCCTCGGTGCCATCTGGCAAGAATGCCGCTGAAGTTTGGACGATCCGCATTGATGAAGCGGTGCGTACAAAACATAAAGACATCAAACTTGGAATGAGCCGTATTTTTGCACCTGGATCATGTATCAATTTGATCAGGAACTCCTGACAGAACCTCGGGCAGGGGCCAACTATTCAAGAACTTCTGACCGTCCCACTAACTAAGGCAGGGGAATGAACGCCAGCAGCTATAGGGAAAAAAACTGAGAGTTGGATCTCACATTTAGATCTCACACACAACTGCTTTACAACAGGAGTGGCACCGCATGAATGGCAGAGAGGCCGGTGAGTGAGTGCTCTGCGCGAGGATGTGTACAACGTAATTGCTTCTGACCAATGAGGTTGTACATAAATATGCAACGCCGAGGGACTGGGTGGATGTTTGTTTAATTATGGTCCTTGTGGTCGCGTGTGTTTGGTTGAGTGAGAGTGTCATGACCCTCAGTGACAGAGTGTGCACAGTTGGAGGGTGTGAGGTTTGTGGCTGTGGTGTAAATGGTTACAAATATATGCAAAGATTGTGGCAACTGGGGTTATTTTGCATAGAGTTGTACAAGTGTGTGCTTTATGGCTGCAGTATGCATGTGTAAATGTTTGTGTGTGTGTTTGAGAGAGAGAGAGAGAGAGAGAGAGAGAGAGAGAGAGAGAGAGAGAGAGAGAGAGAGAGAGAGAGAGAGAGAGAGAGAGAGAGAGAGAGAGAGAGAGTCATCCTGTGCTCTCCATGCATAGTGATGTGAAATGCAGCTGTGGTTTGTGTTGGACACTGATCCGGCATGTTGTTTTTTTTTCTTCCTGTTTCATGTTCAGCCGCTCGGCGATGGAATCCATGAGCATGGCAACCTTCACTCCTGTCATCTTTTCTGTTCATCTCTTCCCCAGCCCTCCCTTCTCGTTACCTTCCCCTCCTCTCCAGTAAGTGCCCTTTTAACTTACATCCTCCTCTCCGCTCCCCTTCGTGCCGCTCCCGCTCCCTGTGTCCATTTCTCTCGCTCTGTTATTTTCCCTCTCCCTGGCCCTTTAGCCTTGCCACCGGGCAGAGGAGGAACTGTAATGTTTATGAAACCCTTTAATGTGCTATGTAATTACCCTGGCAACACCTCCCATCATTACTCATGCCAATAAAGTACCTTTGAATTGACGTGTCGGAGTGGGAGAGTGAGAAACAGAGTGAGAAACAGACAGAGAGAGAGAGAGAGAGAGAGAGAGAGAGGGGGGCACAGCACACAAACTTTCCATCCTTCACCCCCTTCCAACACGCACACACACACACACACACACACAACTACCCCCCCCTCTCCCATTAATCTCTCCCCCTTTCTTGTCTTTCCTCTGTATCCGTTTATTCATCCACGTTTTTGTCGTTTCTTTAATTCTTTCCATCTACAGCTCCTTCCTCTACCTCCTGCATCCCCTTCTCTCCGGCTCTCTGTGACTCCTGCCAGATGCCCAGGTGGTGGTGGTCAATTACAGCGCAACTCCTTGTGCAATAACAAAAGCATTCTTAAAACTCGCTCCGCCAGGCCTATTTTGGGAAGGCTTCTCTGCATGTTGGGAACTGGGTGAATGGGCATGAAGGAAAGAGAGAGAGAGGGGGGGGGGGGGTTACACTCTTTACACTAAAAGAGTGTAAACAACGATGCATAAAATGTCATGTTCCCCATAAAAAGCATTTCCATATAATTAACATATACTGTCGGCTCCAAGGGTCTAAGATCGACAGTCATGATACTTCAATGTTGCCTTTATGTCAAAGTTAACAGTTTTTTTCTATTACTAATGATGATATCAGTGATATTTACATTGATTAACTTGTCTTATTTGCTGTATCACCCTTTTGCCTAAATGTTAGCTGGCATGAACTCCACAAGTTTGTTTAAAACCTGATAACCCACGTTAACCCTGTATTGTTTCTACAGAGCTTGTTGTAATGATTTAATATTTTATATTATATAATTTGCTTTCTTTGATGGTTGTTCTACTGCGTCACAGAGTGCTTATCTTCGAGGGCTGCCATAAATTATCCCTGGTGGAGGTCAGGTAACTCTGCAGGAAAGTCCGTGACCGTCAGGACTACATCTTCTTTGCTCTTCAAGTACTTCATTGAAAGTTTTTCATGTCTCGAGGTCACGCTCCTGCTGCAGATATGAATCATTCTCCACAAAGATGCAAACCAGAGTGTACGGCATGTCTCTGAAGAATGGAGTGGTATTTCTCCTTGGTCAGGGTGCAGTCAAATTCGGTGCAGGTGTCCAACTCTGGAGCAAAACATCCCCAGACTTTAATATTCCCACCAGCATGTTTCACTGTCAGTTTGATACACTGCAGTATCATTCCCTCTCCTGTTCGTCTACTTACATACACCCTCCTGTTACTGCCATAAATCTCAAACTTGGAATCGGCAGTAAACAGGACTTTTTCCAGTCATCTGCTGTGAAATGCTGGTATGTCTTAGCCCACCCCAAGTGTTTGGCCTTGCTTCCCCTCCTGAGAAGTGGTTTAGAAACTGCTATCCGTTGTCTAAGACCGATACATAACAACTTTCCTTTGACAGGACTTCTGCTTATTGGAGTTTTGCATTCTTTAATCAGTAAATTGTGTATGTGGTTAAGTCTCTTTTCCATCTCTCAAGGAGATAAGTTTGATAAATTGATTTTCTGATGTTGTTGTGCCCTTTTGGTCCGCCTGATGGATACAACTAATCCAGGGTGTGTGGAAACATAGTTGTTGGATGAACTGCTCCCCCCAACAACCTTCTACCTTCAAGAGAATAACAACTCAACATGTGACACTTTCACTTAGTTCTGATGCAGGTTTTCTCACTTGCACAATGCCACGAATAAGCCCTGATCTGATCTGATCTGCTGGGAACTGGAGACAGACTTATTTATAACAGGTGGCAGTTTGAGTTTCTTGAACGGGCCTCTGTTGAGTAGATCAAATCCACCTGAGTCCCATCTGATCGCATGCTTCAGTGGAAGGGATACAACCCATGGAAATCTGACCTTTAGTTTGAAGGAGTTAAGTTGTTCAATGCCCCAAATTTGCTTGAATTTCAGGGCTGACCTTGAAATGGTCGGAATCCAAAGTATTTCCTCTTCATTTTACGTGACATAAATTGTGTTTTTTAAATGTTCCCTAATCCTCAAAGTTTATGATTATTTCCAGGTTTGCATGAAAACATGAGACATTTTCAGTGTGGTCTCAGACTTCTTGGACCCCACTGTACTCCGTGCCTCTTACAGCAGTCCCTCCCTTTCCAGCGCTCCCACCCATGTTAGTCCTCTGGTCACCATACCTCCCACTTAGACAGCTGAGGCCCTTGGCCTTATTGTGTTAGCACTTATGCTAAGTTCCCTAGCTTTCCTCTATCTCCACTGTTAATGCTCAAACCCCATTTGCCGCCTTAACGTTTGGCTTTTACCATAATTCCCTTTGCCCACCTTTCGGTTCATCTGCTGCTTGTAGCCCTAACTCTACCTCTGCTCTGGCAAAATCCTCATTTGTAAGACAAATATTATAACAAATTAAACAGCTAAACAACGGGTGGGTGTCTGCCTGACGTCAGCCTGCATTTCATTAGCAATCGCTAGGCTAACACGTTCCATATGGAGGAGCCTGCAGGGTAGCCCCCTGCTGCCCAGCCCAGCATGGCCCAGCTCCACTCGGTTGCCACAGTTGGCCCCCGCCCTCATTCCCAGTCAGCCCCCAGTTTGGACCCCATCCGGGCCCCCGCCATTATGTCATCTTTAATTTGGACTTGTCACACATCACCTGACACCTACCCCCGTCATGCTGTAACCTTTTGTCCCACTGGAGTGAAAAAAGGCTCTCTGCCTCTCCTTTTCTCCCCACTTTGCCTGTTGTTTTATTCTCCCTTTTCTTCTCAATCTTTCTCTCACGCCTTCCCCCCCCCCCCCCCCTCACTCACACTCGCTCTGTTGGCTTCTGTCACTTTATCCCTTTTCTCTCTTCAGACTCTCTGCTCATGAAAACCCACCTGCCTTTCCCCTCTGCCCTTTGTTATTCAAACTTAGGGTAGGAAATGTGTCTGTGTGTGTGTGTGTGTCTGAGAGAGCGAGAGAGAGAGAGAGAGAGAGAAGAGCACATGAAACAACCAAGACAGGAATCTGATGACACCTCTGTTCAGTCACCCAAACCCCCTTTTTCCCAGACCCCTGACAGATGAGCTGAATGACAGTGATGTATGGGAAGTGACAGACAGCGGGAGAGTAAAGCGTTTTTGGAAAGAGCTAAATTAAAGCACATGACAGGATCCTGGAGTCGGACCTGTGGGTTGGACAGAGCGGTGGACTTGTGGAGTGTGTCTGTCTCCTGCGATGGAAATATGGAACGTGACAGATCTCTGGGATTTTTATCGGTGAGGCAGAAGGGCAGTGAAGTAAAAGATGAGAGGAAACATGCAGATAAGAGAAGGATTCGCAAATAATGACAAGAAAACCACTACAGGTGTGTTGTATATGTGATTTTGTCTGTGTAGGGACTTGTGAGCACAGCCTGTGCGGTTGCATTTACACACTTGCCCTCTCCTGGCCTGTGTAATCATGTGTGCGTTTATGGCCTTTGTGCACTGGTGTGTGTGGGTTGCCGTGCACACCCATGTATGTTGCTGGGTGTCTCTGGTACCCGTCCCTCATCGCTGCTCGGTTCCCCCAGGTCTCTGCTGTTGGCTCCACTCTCCTCTCCTGTTCCACTGCGATGCTGTTACTCTGCTTTATACCTATTCTACTTGATTCTATTCTACTCTATTCTGCTCTATTCTGCTGTAGAAAGGATGACAAACTAGTGCAGTTGTAAATAGCCAATGTACTTATACAGTAGTATATTTAATGATAAAGATAATACTTTTAGGTTTGACTGGTTTAAAGCTCACTGTGGCACTGTTGGATGATTGCACATTGCAGTCACAATAAATCCTCGAGCTCTGAAAGCTCTATTTTTACATCATGCAAGTCGTAACTCCTTTCGCTTCACAAAATGAATGAATCAAGTAGTGACAGCTGGTGGACGAGCATTTGGTTAAATGATTATCTTCATCGTTCAGCTCGGTGTATTCAGCTTGCCTGAAGGAAAATGGATTTCATTATGGAGTAACTATTTTGGACTCTAACGGTCTGGTGAGATCCGCGCTCATCGACGTGAAAGGAAAATTCAGAGACTATAAAGACCCGATTGACTACATGTGCTGTTGAATAAAACACTGAAACTTAAAATAGGACAGATAAATCCGTATTAAATACTGCACATATCAAACTGTAACACTGATATAAATGTTAATGAAAGAAAAGTGAATAAATGAGAAATTTAACAAATGCAAATGGTTTCACAGAGGCAACAAAAACCATGACATTTAAAGGATGATGTGTTCTTCAGTGACCTGAAGATCTCGCGCCAACTGAGGAGGATTTGTGTTAGATATGTTTGACAGCGCTCTCTGCTTTTGTAATCAAAATCCCAAATGAGGATTTACAGAGTGAAGCTCATTCCCAGAGTTCAGAGACTTCATGTGACCTCACCTTTGTCGGTCAGTTTCATTTCAAGTTTTACTTTTGCCGATTAGTGGATCTGCTGGATCTGGACTTCTCTCTTTAGAATCTAAAAATAAAAACAAATCTAATTAAACACTATAAATGTAACATTATATTATTTAGTAATATTCAAAGTCAGGATGACATTTTTAGGCTGAACCAGCAGATCAAGTGAAGTATGTATTTCATACAGTTTCTTAGTCTGAATGACAGACAATGTTTTCAATTCAGCATTAAAGTTATTCAACTGTAAAATAAAAATAAAATAAAATGACACCTGAAAAGTGAAAGCAGAAAACATTGAAACCGTGAGATAGAAACTAGCAGGTGGACCTTTATTATTAAAGCTGCATTTGTTTGATCTACAGCAGAATCTGTTGACTCTTCAGATCATCTCCAGCTGCACTAAAGAGTTTCCAGCGTTCAATGACACAGACTCTGGGCACGTGTAGAAACCACATTCAGGAGTAGTGTCTTCTCTGAGGAAAATCTCCACATCTATCATCACATCAGGTGCTCGAGTGGGAGTTTTTCAACCTTGTTTTGATTCTGCAGTGAAACTGAGACGTGAGCTGTGTCGACACGGCGGAGTCGCCGCACTCCAGCTCTGTTTTCAACCAATAACTGTCACATTATGTGAGCTCCACTTTCGGTGCACAGCTAAAATCACAATGCTTGCACATTCAAAGTAGTGAGGTTGGCTTATAAAATGACAGTGGTGCAGTGGTAAATACCAGAGTGACAAGATCAGACATTTGTTTAGTGAGTTTGGAGTGTCTGGTTGCGGAGTACGCTCGGTAGCAGTGTGTGTTTAGTGGCTGTGTCATACGTGTGTGTGTGTGTGTGTGTGAGTGTGTGTGTGTGTGTGTTTGAAAGCATGGTTTCTTATGTATGTGTGTGAGTGTGTAAACCATGTCAGTGGCTTGTGCGTCCAGTAGCATGGTGTTTGTGTTTATGTGTGTGTGTGTGTGTGTGTGTGTGTGTGTGTGTGTACGTGTGTTTATGTGTGTGTACTGGCTCTCTGTGGGGTTGTCGGTTGCTCATGCTGGTTGGAAGTTTATGATCAGTATTTTCCGGCTTGCATGACTTAGCGTGTGAAAAACCATTCACACCCAACAGAAACACACACACACACACACACACACACACGTGTACACACACACACTCACATACACACACACACACACACTCACATACACACACACACACACACACACACACACACACACACACACACACACACACACACACACGGACTAATGGTGTGGATCTTGATGATGTTCCATGGTGTGTCCGTTACTGTAGGGCAGTCTTGGTAGCGGTGCGATGTGGGGGGAGTCAGGGTGTGTGTGTATGTGTGTAGCGCTGTGTGTTTGTGAGTGCAGCTGCATGTCGGTGTGTGTGGAATGAGTGTAAAAGACATCAGACACCACCGTTAATGGACTTAATCAATGACAGATGAAATTCTTGTTGTTTTTCTCACCGCAGCACTGTCTGCTCCAATAGAAACAAGGCACAGAATGTGCAGAGAGACTGATGGGGACGACTGAGGTTGGAAATCTCACTTACGTTCTCAGCCACCATACACACACACACACACACACACACACACACACAGACACACACACACACACACACACACACACACACACACACACACACACACACACACACACACACACACACACACTCTTAAACGCAGCGAGGAGAGGTTGTACATTGGCATGAACCTGCTTGCATTTCGTTCTGCCACAGAGTTTACGAATTGCATGAAATATGCATTTTACAAATAAACTGTGCATACATTGGTTTATGACTACACACATACATCCACAGACACATGCACACACACTTGCCAAAGTCCTCTCTGTGCTCCAGCTGGGGACCCAGCTGCAGTGATGTCATTGCTTACTGCCACTTTGCTGATTGTGACGCTTATTGAAAGCAGAGCACTTTGATTCAGCTTCAAGAGCGGTCACCGTGCACGGACGTGCGCATGCATACACACGACAGAGACATACTAAAATAGATTGCACGCATTACACACGTGCCCCCCACACAAGGTTCATACCATCAGCATATTTGAAGTGAGGGCACACACACACACATATTGACACACAAAGTGCCTCTAGGTCGGATCGTAGCAGTCACAGCACTTTTCCAAAGTAGACAAACAGATTGAATACTCAGGAGATGAGATGGAAATCAGGATGAGAAGGGGAGGAAAAGTGAGAAGGCTGTGCCCCCCGAAGACCTGATCCCGAAAGAGCGAGAGAACAGGAACGAGAGAGAGGGAGAGAGGTGGGGAGGCAGCACTGACAGTTTGCTTTGAGAGCAGAGATAACAAAGAGTGAAGTTACGCAATGAGGGAATGTCTCCTTTGCCCAAGCCATCCCCAAATCCATCCATCTCCCTCACACGTGTTCGTTTACGCGCACAAACACCTACCGCACAGCACGCTGACAGACACACACTCACAACTGTGTGCAGCTTGAGGCCACAGACACACACACACACACACACACAAACTAGTCTTTGCCAGTACTTTTTTTTCTTCCAAACTATCAAGATCTGATATGAAACATCGTTCTCCTCTTAACCTCCCCAGCAGACACACATGCACACACTGACAAAATCAGTTACAAGGTTCTGTGAAAGTCCTGCCAGTGAGAAAAGGCTGCAAACATATGAGAACAGGGCCCGAGCAGTTTCCCCATGTTATGGTCCATCTGGACTCGTCCCAGCCAGCACCCCCCCCCCCCCCACCCGCCCACCTTCTCCCTCGGCGCTGGCCTTCGCCCGGTGTCCTCGCTGCCAGTGGCACCGTCTCAAGTCCTCAACCCGGCATCACCTCCTCCACCTCTTCTACCCCCATTCGTGTCCCCCAGACATTTTCTTGCCTCTCCCTAAACCTTTTTCGCCCTTGTCCCTTTCACCCCCCCCTCCCTCCCCCCTTCTCCCCCTCACCTCCCCTCCTCTCTCTCCCCTCTCTGCCTTGTATACACTCGTCTGTTGGCATGTCCTCTGTCTTTCCAGCCTTTGAAGGCTTTTCAGGCTGCTAATAAAAGACAGGTCCCCACCACAACAAAAGGGCTCAGCGCTGCCTTTGAATAAACAGTTTATTTCGCTTTTTTTTCTTCTTCTTCCCCATCATACACCCCCGTCCCTCCCTCCCCTACATCCTACCCCACCCCTGTGTATGTGTGTGTGTGTGTGTGTGTGTGTTTTCAGTCTTGGCTAAGGGGGAAATATGTGCACTTGCTATGTTTTTTTTCCATGTGATCACAATGCTCTGGAACAGATTAACAGAAGACGAGGGAGGGAGAAGGAGGGATGAAAAAAAAAGAGCAGAAGAGGGAACAGAAAAAGGAGAAAGCAGGTAACTGGGGCAACCTTGGCCTTCGGAGTAGACGGGCGTTCTGCATGTGTTTGTTTTCTGCATGTGTTCATCTGTCAGTTCTTCAGTCAATCTGGCTCTCTCTGTGTGTGTCTCTCCGTGCTGACTCGGACCACATGTCTCGGGGGGGGGGGGGGGGGGGGGAATGGGACACATGCACATGCTGGACTCCCGCCCTCTGCATCTTATCTCCGAGGGCGCTGCAGCACACACTCCTACAAGCACCTGTACTCTGCGCTCTGAGGTAAACTCCCCCAAAACCACATTAGACCTGTGTACACTGGCAACACCTCACTATTCCCGAGGGGATTCAAATAAACACGGAGTTGAAGAGAGACCTGTTTTGTCGGATAAACTGGAACAACTCGGCTTTGAATCGGAGCGCAATCCACCGCTTCCAGGGGGAATCACGTCAAAGTTTTAGCTGACAATTTGTCCTGTTTACATGTGTAGCAAATGCTTGTCTGGCTTGAAAGGACTTGTGAGGCATATTTGGAAAAGGCGTGTTTTCCCCCAAATGGTAATAAGTTCTCAGTTTGCTGGAACCGGACCCAGTGTGGCCCTGGTAGCTGGAAAGACACTCCTGCTACTGAATGGAGCCCCAGCAGCCCGGGCCAGGAGCCGACTGGGCAGGGCAGCGCTCGGCTCTCCCCTCCCTCCCTCCCTCCAGCAGATCTGGACAAACATAAATACGGCTCCAAATATTTGAAATGCTTGAGGTCGAACCTTAATTCGTCTCATCAGACACTTACACAACTTCGGCGCAGACGAGAATCTCAGTGAAAGATACGTTTATTAGGCACTTGTAACGTGTGTGTTTTTCACAGTGCTCGGAGTGAATTCAGCCACTTTCTCTTGCCCCGGGGGTTTGTTTCCCTGCTCGTTTCAGCCCCAACCCACACAAGCCGCAGCCAGACTGTAACACAACCAACCGCTGCACCGGACCAAACCACAGCTCGCTACTTGACATCCACGAGGCAAACTCTCTCCCTCTCCGTCAACTCGGAGCTCTCGCTGTCTCGTTCTCCCCTCGCTCGTCCAACACGCCTCTCTCTCTCTCTCTGTCCTCTGGTGTTGTTTGCCTACCTTCTGCCTTTCTACCCCATCCTCAGCTTTGCTCTTTGCCTCTTGCAGTATTTTTCTGGCTCTGGCAGGCCATGTTGCCGCAGAGCTCAAAGTAAATAAATGGTCATTTTTTTCGGCCTCTTTCTCTTGGAAGAAGAACAACAGCGAGAGGAGCATGTGTGTCGAGGTTTGTGTTGAGTGTGTTAGAATGCGTGTGTGTTTATGCGTCGGTGTGTACATATTTGTGTATGTATGTATGTCTGTGTGTGTGTTTGAGGCAGCAAACCACAGGCTTATTGGAGCTATTAGAGCGCTGGCTGAGCAGCGCAGCATAGCAGCACCAGATGGGCAACTAGACGCAGACACATTGCATGTAGATTCACACTGCACACATAAAACAGACACACACACTCACACACACTACGTACACGGACACATGGTGCGCATTAATGCTGACAGATTGACAGAAGAAATATTAATACATGCAGTACACACATGTGCATAAACAGACTTTGAAAACTATGCAAACAAATTGAGTCCACACACCTACACTTGTGCACAGCTGCCACACACAGCTGCCACACACACCCTGGAGCCTGCCGATGAATGATGGACAGAGTGAGAGTGAGGACGGGTGACACCAGAGAGCATCTCTTCATCTCTGTCACTCGGCTAATCCGTCTCTCCTCTCGTCCATTACGTCACTTTGCCTCTCGCCAGGCAAATACCCCCCCACCCCCCACCCCCCAATCTCCCCAAAACCCTCATCCCGCTCCGTGCGTCAGATGCTTACACTTTCCCTTTCTCTGTTTACCTCCTTTACTCCTCAACATCTATTTCTTTCTCCTTTTCCTGTCCTCCTCCTTCCTTTCCCTCGTAATTGTTTAGTTCTGATTTTAAAATATGGAAATTTGGTTTTTAATTTTTTTTTCCTGACATAGGCCAGACCGTCTGTGTTGTATCATGTGCAGTGATGAAGTATTCAACTTTTTAACCTCGAAACATCAAACTGTAAAATATTGAATTACGTAAAAGTTGCACATTCAAATGTTTTAACCTAGATAAAGTACATAGTTACTAACCAAAAATTTACTTAATTAACCTTGCAAAAATGGGCCATTTGGAGTGTACTGTTTTTTGGGTTTTTTTTCATTGTTTTTATTGGAATTTCTTTGTTTCTATTCAACAAACAAACAGTGTCTACAAAACTAGACACAAAACAGGCACAAAACATACATGACAGCTCTAACATAAAGGATAAACATATGGCATGACACAAGAGGTGATGAATCTCACAGTGCACGATTGTCATTCAAGTCCACAGCAGTCCTTTTAATAGGGTGGAAGAAAGGTCTAGACCGATATAATCCAAAAATGGGCGCCACACTCTGTAGAACTGATCTACATTGTGATGTATGATGTTGGTGAGATATTCTAAAGGGATCAATTCAAAAATTATTTTGCGCCAACCACAGACAGAAGGGACCTTGTCACTAATCCACTGCACAAGAATATTTTTCCTAGCTGCGAATGTTAAAATATTATACAATCTTTTGTTGACTGCTGTTTTCAAACAGTCACTTGGGAGACCTAGAATCATGGAGTGTACTGTTAAATAAATGCTGTTGGATAATTATCAAGCAGCTTCTTGATGCTGGTTGAGGTATTCAGATTTATCCTATAAATGTTTAGGTTGTTGAATCTCTAACAAAACCACCTATTTTGAAAGAAAATTGTAAATTGTAAGTTTAAAACATAACATGCAAAGTAATAAATGCAGAGCCAGGAAGAATTCCCTTGAAGGAGCAGCGCAGTGGAAGTATAAAGACGCATGAAATTACTCGTTTTAACTAGTCCTCGAGCAATGCGACCTCACACATGGACCTGCACATACACATTCATATCCGCAGACACATTATGTGCGAATAAAGGTCCTGGCATTGAGCCTGAAACAAAACCTTTACCCGTGTCTTTGTTCTCCTCAACATTCTTCTGCCTTGAATGGTGAATAGACATTTTCACCGCACACTTTTCAAGTCTCAACATTACAAGTCACTACAAGACACAATTTTCCCCATTCACGCTCGCGTTCATACAATACGTCTTTATTTAGCCTCCTCTATCATTCAAACATCCCACCCACACACTCATGACGCAGCCACCGGGGTTGATTCGACATGCAGACTGGAGGAGCCGGGGGAATGAACCAGTGACTTCCCATTACTGGACGACCTGCTCTACCTCCACAGCTGGCCGTCCTCTCAGCTCCATCACTTGAACCGCTTCCAGTTTTTATACTGCCTGTGTGTTTTATGACAACCTGTGCTCCCCTTGTTTTCAATGTCCAGCACTGCTGCCAAGATCAGACTTCTAAGAATATGTAATTTATCCCCTTCACATCTGCACTTTACACCTTGCCTAGTATTGGGGATTACCTGTCCAAGAAGGTCTCTTTGAAGCCCACAAAACATTACAGCTCACACTTAATTTCTTCCCAGAAGTCACAGCAGCCTGTCTTGAATTTCTTACTTTTCCCTGCAATGTTCCCTTTCGCATCTCCCTCTCGGCCAGGAGAAATTTACTACAAGCTCGCGGCGTTACCCTTCTCCCATTTGTCATCCATCAGGCCCCGGAGAAGTTATTGGAACGTTGCAGCCTTTGCTTCCCGTGGCGTGGATGCGGCCGGCAGGCACGTTCTTGGGGTTGCAGTAAAACAAGCGTCTAATGACACCCCCCGTAACCACAGCAAAAAGAAGGAGGGGGTGGGGGGATGGGGGGGGCACGCGTCACTTGCGCTAACCCAGGAAATGCTTTGGTTAGGCCACAGGGTAATTGGGACTGTCCCATGTAATTTGGGCGGAGAGGCAGGCATGTTTTGGCCTGCACTCCTGCACTTGTCTCGCCTTGGCTGTTGGTCAACCACACAGCACCACAGAAAGTGACAAAGGGATGGAAGGAGGGAGAGAGGGAGGGAGGGAGGGAGGGAGGAGAGCTAAAGGAGATAGGGCACTGAAAAGCGATAAGGCTGAAGTTGAGGAAAACGGGAAAACGAGTGGAATACTGAGAGGCTGAATGGAAAGAAATGGGTGAATAGAAAGCAGAGAGGGGAAACCATGGAGATTGACAGAGCGGATTAGCAATGTGTGTGTGTGTGTGTGTGTGTGTGTGTGTGTGTGTGTGTGTGTGTGTCTCCGCGTGTGTTCAAAGGAGTGTCGGGAGAAAGTTTAAGTGTGGTGTGTGTGTGTGTGTGTGTGTGTATGGAGGGCATTATTTTTCCCAACGCAGGTTCTCCTACGCTGAGGCAGATGGAAAAATAGGAAAGGGGAGCAGGGGGAAATTCAGCTTAGTCAGGTCTTCTGCTCCAGCAGTGTACGCATCACAGTGTGTGTGTGTGTGTGTGTGTGTGTGTCTGTGTGTGTGTGTGTTTGCTCTGTCTGTCAGGTCCTCTTCACAGGCAGCGCTCACTTTAAGTGGGACAGACAGCTCGAAGACTAAAGGGTTCTCTGTGCACCGGCCTGAAACCACAGGTGTGTGTTTGCGTGCGCACACTTGCATCTACTGAAGGTTGTGTGTGTGTGTGTGTGTGTATACATCTCTTTGTGTACATATTTCTGTTTTGGCGCAGGGTTCAATGTGGTGTCCGTGCATCTTTGCGTGTGCATGTGTGTGCTTATAAGTGTAGAGATCGTGTATTACTAGTTATTAGGTGTTTCAGGTGTGTGCGTGTGTAACATGTGTGCACGCTCATGTGTTAAAGTTAAACCTCACTAAACACTGAACTGTGCACTGGCGTGTGTGTAATGTCTGTCTTTGGGGTTTTGCTGTGGCGGCTTTGTCATACCTGTCTGTGTCTGCAGATCTTTTCGTATTAGTGGAATTAGACGGCCTGTTCCACATGTTGTCTGCGTGTGTGTGTTCTGTCTCTATATCTGTCTGTGTTTTCTCGACTGGCTTGTGTGTGTCCGCGTGCACGGAGAGAAATATGTCTGCTTAGGTTTATATGTGTGTGAGTGTGCATATATAAATGCGCAAGAATGTGTGTCTGTGTGTGTGTGTGTGTGTTGCAGGCTCTGGGCTCTGGGGTCACCGGCAGGTCCTCATCTCCTCAGACCAGACCAGACGATGAGGAGGAGGGGAGCGGCCCGGTGTGCTGTGCAGCCCTGTGCTGTGTAGCAGTCTCCAATCTGGGACATGGCCTTGGGCTGCGACTAAATGAAAAACGAAACAGAGCAGCAGCAGGGCCTTAAATGTTTGTAAATCGGAGACTGACTAAACCGTGCTAAACACAAAAACACACACGGAGCAGACTCCAAACAGATCTCCCACAGAACAGTACCCCCTGACCTGCTTTCCCTGGCCAGGCTCTGGCCCGGCTCCAACTCGGAGTCAGGTACACACCGAAAACGATTCTTCCCTTTGGGTTTATTTCCCTTTTAACTTTTGTTTTCGTGATTAATCAGAGTGACGTTTTTTCCCCCCGACCGGGATTCGTGACCGCAATTGAATGCCTTTTTAACTTCAAATAAACAAAATATTTAGCAAGTGTTGTTGTTCTTCTCCCTGGATTCTTGCGTAACAGTAATATGTTTAACAAAGCACAGATGCTGCATCAGCCCGGAGACATAGGTCTGCGTTACAGAGGGAGAACGAGAGGAGGACAGACTTGTTAAGAATGTCACTGCAAACACATCACCATCCTGCCAGCCGGAGCCCAGGGCCGGCCCAGCCCGAGACACACTGACCTTTCCCTGGACGCCGCTGACCTATTAAGTTGATATCATGTTTTCTTTGTGACCTTTAGGCTCTGCTCTTCACATGTGGCTCGTGGGGGGGTGGTTGAGGGCAACAGAGGAATACGCTTAAGTAAAAACACAGAGGAGGCAGGGAGAAGGAGGAGGTGTAAAATGTGATGGAACAGGAGGGGAGAGAGACAAAATGGGAGAGAGATATACGGAGTGAGAGAGGGGAAGTGGGGGGTGATTTGAGGGGGAGAGAGGGTCCTGCCATAAACAGAGGGAGTGCGAGGTACACTTCACACTGGAGACCAATAGAATTTTAAGCCTTTTGTGCAGCAGTCGAGGTTACGAGTTGTTTCAATTCAGGAAGGACTCTCCGAGCCAAAACAGTTCCAGGATCCGTGCACCAGCGCAGGAGACAACGCCAAAGTGCAGCACAGCTGGGAAAGTCCACTCTGACTCATTTGTGGATTCCATCTACAGATGGAGAAATTTCTGCTGCAGTGTCAATAAGACTGGAAGAGTGAAATATAACACCAACCACTCATCCGTTCATTTGATGGGTAGCCTGACTACCGGTAGCCTCTGGGCGAACGTCAGTCATGTGTTGCCCCCCCGTGGTCGGACTGACTCTTTAATCCCTCATAACAACAATAACCTCAGCAGAAAAAAAGCAGAGAGATGGAGGCAATTAACTCAATTATGTTTTGGGGTTTATTCATATTTTTCCTGGTGGCCGTCGAGCGGAAGAATCCTCTAACCACGTCTCAACACTCAGAAAGTTTCTCCACAATGATTTATGTGAATGAAAAGGAAAGAACGTGTTTTAGTTTTACTTTCATTCATTCCATTGTGTTTCGGAAAGATAGAACACGGGCCGGGGTGATAGGAAAAATAGAAAAAGAAATAGAAATAGAAAGAGAACATCGGTAATGGGCCGGAATACAAATGTGATGTAAACTGCAGACAACCCTCTGTCACCCTTGTGCATCCATCCCTCCATCCCTCCATCCCTCCATCCCTCCATCCATCTCTCCATCCCTCCATCCATCCCTCCATCCAACCATCCCTCCATCCCTCCCTCCATCCCTCCATCCAGTCTGTGTAGTCGACACCCTTTCCTCGACTCCTTGACTCCTGTCTCTGCTCTCTCCTCTCTCCCTCCCTCCTGCTCTCCCTCGTCCTCTGTCCTCTCCCTCTTTCATCTCAGGCCAGACATGCCCAACTGCAGCCAATTAGCACCCCCCCTCCCCCCACCCACCCCCTTTTCCTTTCGTTTCTGCCCCCTCTTCTCTCTCCTCCCTCTGTTTGTTGTGTAAATTAGATTTGGGGGCTCTAGACAGATTTTTTGTACTGTTTAAGCTCTCTCTCTCTCTCTCTCTCTCTCTCTCTCTCTCTCTCTCTCTCTCTCTCTCTCTCTCTCTCTCTCTCTCTCTCTCTTTCTCTTTCTCTCTCTCTTAACATGAATAAACCTGTTGGCAATTAAACATTTATGGAACTGGCATGGCCCCGTTTATCCCATCCCACTCTCTCTCTCTCTCTGCCTCTTGCTCTCTCTTTTTCATCCATTCACCTGTAACCTGCTTTTTTATCCCTCCCTGTCACTCTCGCTGAAGCTCACGTTGTCTCCTCTCCGCTCACCTTTCAACACCTGTTGCACAGGTTGTCCCATCCCGGCTTCTATCCATCCCCATCTCTCTCTCTCTCTCCCTCTGTGTGTGTGTGTGTGTGTGTGTGTGTGCATGTCTCTCTCCCTCTGTGTGTGTGTGTGTGCATGTCTCTCTCCCTCTCTGAGTGGAATAGGGGAATGATTAGTGAGAACACATTCAGATTTTCCTTCCACGTGTCATGCCAGTGAAACGCCCATGTGCCCGCAGCATTTTGGGACAGCTGTGCCAGGGAAGAAGTGGTGTTGGTCTGTGTGTGTTGTGTTGGTGTGTGTGTGTGTGGGCACGCATGAGAGAGTGTGCGGATAAGAAAGGCCGGGGTTAAAGAGCAACAGAGTATGATACAATAAGCAGCACTTGCATAATATAAATGAGGAGCTATCTCCCTGGTTGTACAATGTGTGTGGTAGCTGAGTGTGTGGTGCACGTATGTTGTGCGTTTGCAGCGGTGGGTGTGCACACGCTTTCACACAGCACAGATGTTTGTGTACCACTCGTGGGTTCATCAAGGTGTGTGCAGACGCATGTGAACGTGTGTAGGCCGTGGTGCTTTCAGTCGTGGGAACTCTAATTCTGCTCTCGCGGCCCAGATGTGCTGCATGGTGCTATGAAACCTGACCCCCCCCCCCCACCCCACCCCAATCCCCCCCCCCCCCTCACCAACAGCAGCCCCCCTCTCCTCCCTTGTCCTCCAAACCCGCCCAGAACTCTGCGTTAAGACACATGTGGAAACAATTCAGTCAATGCCCTGAGCAGGGTAGCCCTCACACACACACACACAAACAGACGTATACACACACAAGACACACACACACACACCATTCGCACTCGCCCCCCCTCTCATATACCATGTGCGGACATACACACGCCCTGCGTACGCTCACATGTTACTCTCATCTGTCCTCTGTTGAGGTGCTCATTGCATGGCATTTGACAGTGTGTTAACTCTACTGTGATCCTAAACTGCTATCAGGTTGTCTACACTCAATCAGTAAGTCATGTGTATCCCCGGGATAGCTCAGGGTTTATGGAGGAGGTGAGCAGGAGGCTACACTTTCAGAACAATATGTGCCGAGGGGAGAGGGGAGATTTTTTGGGGATGTTGTAACAATATATGATACAAGCTACTTGCGCTGTAGCAGCTTCGGATGTCACGTCGCTGTGTGCGTGATTCCAGTGCGTGACAAGACAGGAGATGGGATGTGAAACAAAAAGTCGGAGAGAGGTTTTACACTTTAAAAGACGTAAAGTTAAATAATAGTCAAATAATCACCTGTCCTGTTGTGTATCATTTTTTAACCTGTGTGTCATTTTTCTCTTTCTCTAAATGATCCCAATAGAAACTTAAATTTATAGAAATTCACTGTATGTTAGGACTTTGGCCTTGTATCTTTTGCCTTTGACTTTATATCTGCATGAATGTAGCAGTTTTCCCTATTAATGTCCTGCTCATACCTTTTAAAGAAGCCTTAACTTGTCATTTGGTTTAGGTGCAGCAATAATTTCCAAACACATTTCCATAAAGCAATAAATTTAGATCATTAAACCTGACTTGAACCTGAACTATATCTGTTTGTGTTTTTATCAAAAGACCCAGAGGAACGTGTTCATCCGGTGATGCAATGTCAGAAAATGATGTTCCATGAAATCATTCCATTTCTGAGAATAACAGTTTTTTTGGTACTTATTATTTTAAGTATGCTCCTATATTTACTGACACTCACAGGCTTATCTTGTCCATTCTTGATTTGATAAAACCTTGGATAAATGGGATTGCACCTCGAGGCCTTTTTGCCAGTTCCCAGGATCCATCTGGGGGTCTGCTGCTCGACGCTGATGCACTGAAGAGGGAGCGTGTGGTGTCTAAAACAAATATTGTTTTGGAAAGTTTAAATTCTGAGTCTGGAGACAAACCGCTGACTGCAAAATAAAAACTGAAAGTGCACCAGAAAACCAACAACAACTGTAATGTAACAAGCGTCTTAGTGCTTTGCTCAGCTCACCTGCAGTAAACGGTCCTATGGAATTTTTAAAGTGACTGTCAAAGAGTGAGAAAGTGTGTGTGTGTCGGGTCAGGGCAGAGCAGAGACCGGGTTTGTTTTTGATATAGCCAAAGTGCAGAAACAAGCCCATTTCTGTAATTCAATATTTCACTGCCTTCACATCTGTAGCTACATGTAAAAATGGAAAATAGAGGGGTGGGATATAAGACTGACATGGAGAGAGGGAGGAAGAAAGAAGGAGAGAAAAATACACCCTCTTCCCCTGCCTTCACTCGCCCGCTCCACTCGCAGTATGACTGCATGCTCGTCTGTGTACACACACTTTTAATGGTAACACAGGATGCATACTTGCCGCATGCACATATACTTCTTGTCTTTCGTTTTCTTTCTACCTCTCAATCAGTCTCCCTTCTTTTTTTTTCAGACACACACATACACACACACACACACCGCTCTGGGTTGACTGGTGTTGTAAGTTGGCGTGAGCGTGGAGGTGATCTGGGTGTGATTACTGCTTGGCTCTCCGACAGCTCTGATGATGACATTCAGTGCTTTGAGCTCCTCTGGCCTGGGCCCGCTCCAAACACAACCAGGCAGCACACTCTCTCTACCTCGCAACCGTGCATACATGTGGCCTAGATACTACAGAAACACACACACCGGACTCCCCGGACTGTACCTCATGTTCAGCTGCACACTGTGGGTTCTGGTGCGAGGGGTGCAAGATTCAGAGACCACAAAAAAAGCAAGTTGTGTCGAATGATCGCTAAGAACTTAGAGGTTTAGTTGCAACAATCATGTCACCTTCTCTTTCTTACACTGACTTTATATATTCAGATCACTATTATGATATATTTTTCAGCCTGCGTGTACGTACAACCTGCTCTGGAGTCTGCTCCTCGGATCCCTTCGATCTATCTATGTTGTCACCGCCTCTCTCTGTATTCCATTTGCTCCGAGTGTCTGTTTGCCTCATTTAAATGCCGAGCTTAGAAAGCAGCTGTGTGTTGGATCGTTGCTATCAAGACCGAGTCAACATATGTACACACACACACACACGCACACACACACACACACACACATACACACACAGGCGCACCATTCTCTCAGTTGTGGGGCTTCATGCCCAGATTGTGTTAATCCTCGCTGTCCTCCACACATTTCTCTAAACCCATCAACGTCAACGCAGCTTTGATGAAGAAACACACACACACACAAACACACACACACACACACACACACACACTTACAACTCTCCATCATTATCATTGTTTCAGCTGGAGAAGAGTCAGCGCTTTTGTTTGTAATTACAGGGGTTTGAGGAGAAAGGGAACACTTCTCAAGAAGAGAGAGGAGGATGGATGGAACAGGAGAAAAAAAAGGAGTAGGTCAGGAAAAAAAACACACCAGCATGTCTGTGACATATTAGTCACATTTTACCGTAATTGTTGTTCGACCTCATCCCACACTTGTAAAAAAAGAAGAAAAAAGAAATAGTTTGGGAATGTGCTTTACTGTGGACGGCTTCCAAGGTTTTGTCTGGTGTGTTCTGTACAAAGGGCAAAAGGAGCTTTGTGGTTGGCTGGTATGGCTTTAAAAACATTACAGCTATGGGTAGAGAGGCCTGTTCCGCTTCCTAAGCCCGGGGCTTCAGTCAGGATTGACCCCATCAAAGCAAAATAGATTGTGCCATTTGTAGAGGTTGTAAAGAGTCTTCAGCTGCAGTCATTCCGTTTCCCTAAAATCAAAAAAACGAATCCCTCGGTGCAAAACCCAAGATAAAGGAAACATAAAACTGACTTGGTTTCCTTCCTTCTGGACGTGTGGTGATAAGCCAACCCGAGGATCTTGGAGGGGAAAAAACCAATTGATTGATGGACAGATTGATTTTGACTTTTCAACGGGCCCATCCATTCAATATCATCAGAAGGAGTAAAGCCTGTTTGTCAGAAGCACACGCTTGTTTGACTGAGGCGGAGAAAATGCTCCAAAACAACACAGCTGAGTGATGACAGGCACGTGGCACATGGCAACATGCACACAGCTTGCTGCGATCCCTCAGGGTTCATAAAACACAAGCCTCGTTACAGCCTGCCCCCCCCCCCACTGTGACAAGCAAGCCGAGGTCACAGTTCGGGGATAAGGGGTCGCCGTGAGTAGAATCAGAGGACGCAGCAGACTTACTGTCGTAAACAAGACTTCTTCTGGTCATTAACCCTTTTATCTTGAAGTTTCTGTGCCGTGGATATATTGTGTCCTGGCAGTTCTTTGGATCTGCTGAGCTCGTCTGTCTCTTTCATCCCTTGTTTTCTTGGACAGTTCACGCACACACTCCTACGTGAGCTCCATCGCACATATTTCATGCAGCATCTTGGAAAGGAGCACCGCTGTGGTTTGTTGCACACAGGCACATTTCTACTGGAAGAAGCTCAAACACAAAAACAGTGCAACTCTCTTCTGAAAACACATGCACACAAAAATGCAATGAACCCCACAACTCGGACATATTCGCCACATTTAACTGCTTTGGAAACCCGCAGCACTTAGGGAGGTGTGTGTGACCCGTGTACGTCCTCTCCTGACTCCCAGTGTTGCCCAACAGGGAGTGTTTGTGTGGTATCCACGGGCAACGGCGAGAGAGGGTGGGGGAGGCTGATGTCGAGAGGCAGGGCTGCAGCCACACTTTTCTGCACTGGTTTGTTTGCATGTCTGATTGCTGTGTGTGTGTGTGTGTGTGTGTAACTGCAGATCTTGCAGGTGGGCCTATGCACGATGTCATTGTATGACTATGTTTGTGTATGGCTGCGTGTGCATGTGCACTTGTGCATGCGTGTGTGTGTGTGCCTCGGCAGCGTGTGGAAAGTGTTGTTGTCGACTGGCTAACTGTTACTGACAAGCACACACCGACTACTGGAGTCAAAAAGTTAAACGTACTCTATGCTCCTTTCTCTCCCCGGAGGCTCCCTCTTTCTGCCTCTCTAACTTTCTCTCCTCCCATTTTTTATTTTCTATATTTTTCTCTCTGTCATACTCTCCTGCTTTTTCTCTCTCCCTGACAATTTCTTTCTTTTGCCCCCCCCCCCCCTCCCTCCCTCCATCTCTGATGATTTTAGCAGAGGTGTGACTCATTGGGCATCGAGCCACAATGTCAGGTAGTGAGGGGAGGGCCGGGGAATGAGGTGGGGAGAAAGAGAGAGAGAGGGAGAAAGAGAAGGGGGGAGAAAGAGAGAATGAGAGGGGGGAAGGAGAGTTGTTTTAAAAGTGGTGAGGTGTAGCACAGGGGTTTGGGGGGGTGGGGGGGTCTGAGATATGCAAAATGGAGTGGAACGTGCAAGAAGGAAAGAGTGAGGGTGAAAGAGGGAGACTGGGGAGAGGGAGGGGTGTACAGTCAGCACAAGGAAAACATAAAAAAGGAGGGAAATGAATAATTTCTGCAAACGGTTTCCGTCACGATTGACTTTTTTTTTTTCCCTTCTCCTTGCATGTTTTCACGACTGCTGCTCGTGTTTTGGCCATGCAGCGCTGACCAATGTGTTTATGTGCAAACCTGTTCACGGGCAGGCCTCCATTCATGACTTTTTATGCCTTAAAGTAGCTAATTACCGGGAGGGTCATTAATATACGCCCGTTTCCCAATAAAAAAAAGAAAAGGCCTGCAAGGAAATGGAGGAGGAAGGAGGGATGGTGTGTGGGAGAAGGGTGTAGAGGAAGAAAGGGCCTGAGAAGAGGGGAAGTGGAGCTGGGATGGGATGGGTGGAACGAGGGGGAGAAAAGAGGAGAAGCGGTGTGATTATGAGGAATTGGTACAGAGAGGTTACGCAGGCACATTCATGTTCATGTGGCTTGTCAATCAAATGTCTCTGTGGCCCCTGAGGCGGGGGTTCTCCATCTCTCTCATTGTCTTATCTCAGCCTTGGCACAGATACCCCCCCAACATACGCACGCACACACGGAGAGACATATAAAGAGATACAGGTAGAGAGATAGACAGAGAGACAGAGAGACAGAGAGACAGACCAATAGACAGACAGACAGGTAGTGAGACCGACAGATTGACAGACAGACAGACAGACAGACAGACAGACAGACAGACAGACAGACAGACAGACAGACAGACAGACAGACAGACAGACAGACAGACAGACAGACAGACAGACAGACAGACAGACAGACAGACAGACAGACAGACAGACAGACAGACAGACAGACAGACAGACAGACAGACAGACAGACAGACAGACAGACAGACAGACAGACAGACAGACAGACAGACAGACAGACAGATATAGAGATACATGGAGACAGACAGACAGACAGACAGGTAGTGAGACCGACAGATTGACAGAGAGACATAGAGGTAGAGAGAGAGACAGAGAGACAGAGAGAAAGAGAGACTGATAGGTAGAGAGACTGAGAGACTGAGAGGTAGAGAGAGAGGCAGAGAGAGAGAGAGCCAGAGAGACAGAGAGACAGAGACAGAGAGACTGAGGGACTGAGGGACTGAGCGGTAGCGAGACAGACAGATAGACAGAGAGAATAAGAGGTAGACAGAAAGGCAGATAGGGAGACAGACACAGGCAGAGAGACAGACAGATACAGATAGATAGATAGATAGATAGATAGATAGATAGATGGATAGATGGATAGATGGATAGATGGATAGATGGATAGATGGATAGATGGATAGATGGATAGATAGATAGATAGATAGATAGATAGATAGATAGATAGATAGATGGAAAGATAGATGGAAAGATAGATGGAAAGAAAGATGGAAAGAAAGATAGAGAGACGGACAGACAGATAGATAGATATACTGATATAAAGACAGACAGAAACGGAAAGACAGATAATATACTGATAGAGAGACAGACAGGGACGGACGGACGGACAGACAGAGAGATAAGGGCTCTGGTGTTTTCTCCCATGTGATGACACATTGTGCTGAATCCTTTTGTCTCAAGTTCCCGAGGTCACCCAGAACACACACCGACTTGAGCTTCTGTCCTCGCCCGACACTGCGTTTGTGCCAAAGCCATTTTTCTGTGTCTGCCTTTCCTCTTCCATTGTCAGCCCCTCAGTGGAAACAGAGAGAGAGAGATGCCTCCGCCGCTCCATCTCCGCTTCACTTTGGAGCAACAACAGCAGAAAGCGTATAGGGAGACGGACAGTCACATGAAGAATTCCAACCAGCACATGCAACCTGATGTGCTCTCCCTCCATTAAAACTGCACTCTTACGTTGCTAAGTATTTTGTTAAGTACTTCAGTGTGGGGCTGTTATTACATCTTGGCTCGTGCATGCGCTGGAGGCCGACCTGATCCATCCAGTGTATTTGAGCGGTGGTGACAGAGGCATGGGGAAGATCAAAGTCATCCTGATAGATTGCTATCGCCACTCCCACCTGTTCCCTCTGGAATTTCCTCTCTTCCCAGCATGTGTGCATACGCGTGCACGTCTGTTATGTCTATCAGACTGTTTGTGTTTCTGCATGTGTGCCTGGGTTTGCATCTGTTACCAGGTGGACGTGGACCTGTGTGTGTGTGTGTGTGTGTGTGAGCCTGTGTGCTGTATGTGTGTGTGTGTGTGTGTGTGTGTAGGCTGTTTCAACACGCCTGCAACTTGCGGGAATCTTATAATCTGGAGCTGGAATATGTATTCATGTCTGTGTCTGTCTAGCCCTGCTGCACCTCTCACTCTCTCTCTCTCCTTTCTCTCACCCTCTGACAGCTCTAATAAGTTCAGCAGATCAGGTTACACCCCTCGATTCATGCCAACTTCTCCCTGTTTTTCTTTTAATTCTGTCCTCTTGCATCTTGCTTTTGCCCCGCTTCCTACAGATGCTCTGTCTCACCAATAGACCGTTTCTCACGAACCTGAGGATACACACACACACACACATGCAGCACACACACACACACACAGGGAGGGAGACAGTGCATGAAGGCACCGTCCCTGAAGGCCTCTCAGGTTGCTGACATTTTCCATTTTTGCGCATATAAAGTAATAATAATAATATTAGTGGGTGTGACACGGAGCAAGGGTCCGTTCACTGCCACTGCCAGCCTCCTATAAATATCCCCCTTCTTCTGGGGAATCCGAGAAGCAGCAGAGACCTTCAGTTTACACAGCTGAGAAGCATGTGGACGAAGAACCCTCCATTCTGTCTCTTTCCCTCTTTTTCCTCCCTCTGCTCTGCCCTATCCCCGCTCTTCATTTTCCTATCACTTCACCACTTTGGTCTGCTACTGTTCGTCTCTAACATTTATTTTTTTCCTCTTTTCTGTCCCAGTCTTCGTTTTATCTCCCCTCACCTGCCCTCCTCCCCCATAATCACTTGCACCTTTTTTTTCTGTGGTGTGACCTCCCACCTTTTCTCTCACCCTCACATCTCTCCTTTTTTCTGTTTATCTCTTCTGATGGATGTTGTGGTGACACATTGGACAGAGTTCAGCGGGTTATTATGGAAACTGTAGAGAGAGATGGGGGTGGGAGGGTGGGGGCAGTAATTGGAAGAAACTCACACACACACACACGCATGCATATAAAACAACACATGTTTTGTGTTTATAGCATCAGATACATGTAAGCCTTAATTCATATATCAGTGTTTGTCAGAGACAGAGAACAGTGGAAGTTGAACATAGCCCTGTGTTTTATTGGTCTTTAGCTCCCTCTAGTGGATTTTCTGCGTAAACGTAACAAAACGTCCATTGCCAACTCGATAAACCCTTATCAAAAGCTCAGTCCAGGTATCACATGACCACACCAGGATAATAATAAAAGCACAGTAGTGTCATGACTCTGTGGTCAAACACTGTTGTGATTTTCTTTTGTTTAATTGACGAATCTTTGTTCAACATATGGTTCTTTACTGTGATCATAACTTTCAAATTGACTCGAAGACAGAAAGCACAAGACACTCATCGGCATGTTCATTGATTTACTAAACTTATTCAAATCGGTTTAGCTCTTTGGCCTAAAAGGTTCCAACACATGCACCCCCCTCCTTCATTCTACTCTCTCTCTTCTACGCTCTCGGTCCAAGAACTACACACTAAAAAGAGTTTTATCACAACAAAAAGATACATATGTGGAGAAACAAGCTCCAATTTGTTGTATAATAATATTGTAGCCACATTTCCAGTTTTTCTTGTGGTTCATCCCCTCCACTAATGGGCCCAATCTATCACTGTATTTACTCATATAGATGTGCAAAAATGAAAGGGACACAAACAAGTTACCTGCGTTGTCTCCAGTCCCAGTAAGATGTGGCTCAGCATTTTTACAATACCTTCGAAGAGTATGGCTTTAGCCTGGTGTTCATGGCTTTAACAGCTTTCCAGCTTTGGAACAAATTCCCTTAAAGGTGAGGAAGCCCCGTTTATCAAGTCGCAAAAGTCTAAATGCACCATTATGTGCGGAAGGGTGACAGTGAACATGAGATGACTAATTCCAAGCACATTAATGTGATCTTCATTAATAATTCATACTTGACAGAAACATATTACAAAATAATGTCTGTTATGAGATAGTTATTCTAAATGTCAAGATTATAAATCAAGTGAAAGTATATCATTACAGAGGTCTTCTCTAACGTTTATGATTATTCCTAGAAAGGATATAGACTGTAGGTATAAAACATAGCTGACTGTCTATTTTAATGTATTGTGGAATGTTTGGTTTTATTAATTTTTAGCAGAAATATGAATTTGTCATCACTGACCCTGCGGTAGATGTTATAAAACTCCATTTATTAAGTCAACCTCTAAAAAGTGGAATTATAATGAACTGAGTGCTATAGCTTAAACTCTCTATGTGGTTTTCATTCTCTCAGTAGATGATATGCAGACAATACCCAGTAGATGGCGCACTAGGATCACAAATGAAAAGAAAAAACACTATAAACCATAACGGCCTCTGACAGAGACAAAGTCAAATCTATAAAACTTAATGAAGAGATTCTGGAGGTTGTCTCTGGGGGTTTTCAGTTAATATGAGATTTTAGTTACTATGAAATGTTTATGAGAGACAAATTCACCCATTCTGTGATAATTATATATTTGTGTGATCTTATTTATTAACGTTGCCTGCAATTCATTCTAATTCCAGATGCAAAACCTATCGAATCAATGTTATGAACTCATTCATAGTAACATATATATTTCATGTTGGATTTTTACATAGTTGGAAATGCATTGGATATTAGATTGGACGGTGTATTTGCATGTTTTTAAATGTCATCTCATTTATTATTATAACATGTCTGTATGTTTAAAACGCAATTTTTTAGACCCTTTGATTATTTAGGAGATTAAGACTATAGACGTGTCATCCTTATGCATCTACAGTGCCTTCACTCAGTGGTTTCCAAAGTGTTGAGGAATAGCAAACATTGTCCCAGAAGTCAAGGCCTGTTGGCCACTTAATGATAATTCTATACTTATCAAGTAAGACAAACAAAACTTGCATTTCCATCTATTGCTTTTTAATGGGAGCCCTTCATTTGCTCACCACCTTGTTGCTGACACACGTCTCTGATAACATTAGTCCTTAGTTCCAGGCTGTTTTACATTGTCAGGCTGTGGCCAGTAGAGGGAGCCACAAGATCACGAATGAAATCTAAAATATTCAGTTTGCACACTTTCAGGTAAATCCAACACCTTATACCTGATCACTTCAAAAACCCTTGATGACTGAATGGAAAATGTTTTATTTACTTCTAAGCATGTGGATGAATAACTTAACTATTCTAACAAAAGGTGTTCATCCACCTGGTCGCCACCTTCCACCTTCTCCACCTGACACGCACTCTTCAGAGAGTGGGGGTCAGGGGTCAGGGTCAGGTGGCTGCTCAGCGGTGGGTCAGAGGAAGTGGAGGCCGCCCCTCTCTGTCGGGGAGCCGGGTGAGCGAGGCGGATGAGAGCGGCCTAATGCTCCGTGTAATGCATGTTAATGTAACAGGCACACAGGGACCGCCGGCCGGAGCGCTTTGGGATTATTTATCACAAAACATTTGTATTCTTCCGTCGGAGAACGCTTGATCCCGGATAGCTGCACACTAATCCTTCACTCCGTTAATTAAAAAGAAGGGGAAAGCAATGGAACTGGTGCTGGTGATTTTTTCTCTCCCTTCTTGTCCAGAAATGTAATCATTTCTGGAGAAGCTTAACCATCTGCTTGAGGTTAAGTCTGCAAGCAGATTGTGTTTCCTGCTTATTTAAACCTGGGGATTTTGGTTTCGTGTTTTTTTTTTTTCCTGAAAAGGGGAGGGTGGTGCATTTCAGGGGCTGTTGGCTGTCGGAACAAATAGGTCAGGGACAACTTTAGTTCCTATAGGGAAAGCACAAGTGATATTTGATAGATGACATCTGATGAGCATTTGATAGCACTGCAGTTTCTGCTCAGGAATGTGTTGTGCCCTTTGTTATCCCCCTGTGAAACACCAGGCTGGACTGGAATGATCAACTATTCCACCCTCATCCCCTGCTTCCTGAAGGTCTTATTCTCCTAACTGCGTAAAAAAAATAAATGTCAGGCACGACCTCTGTCTCTGAGTTGAACTACTCCCACTTGTCCCGTTCGCCTGTTTTTATTCCAAGTGAAAATATCACAACAACATTACGCATCAGTGTCGCTCGGTTCCCCTGATCATTCTCACGGCCGCGGAATGCAGAAGTTCACAGGTTTAGGGGCAGTTAAACAGAAAATGTGGCGTCTAGTCTAAAAGGAAATGTTGCCCATAGGATGTAGAAATAATTGTTTCTTGTTCTTTCTCTCTCCCCCGTCTTCGTTTCCCCCCTCCTCCTTCCCTAACAAGCCCAGCGATGCCTGGAGGCCAGAGCTGTGTCGTCAGTCCCCAGAAAGACACTTTCAGATTTCAAGCCACCGTCTTACATTAGGATGCCACTCGTGTCTGTGCGGAGACGAACCCGAATTCACAAAGACATCCTTTAGTTCCCCCCCCTCACTCTCTGGTTCAGCGGTTGTCTAACGGATCAGGAATAACAGGGGACACGTCAAATCTGGACAAACATGTGTCGCACTCTAAAGATGCCTGAGCTGTGGTCCTTGTCCTTAAATAACAGACTGGTACTCGGTGGTAGGTCTTTGATACCGAGGTCATTTATTATCAAAATGTTGTTTCCTCAAAACACCCCCAGCACCCATGCGCGCTTCTTTCTGCTGTTGTCAACACGTCACCTCGGCTGTGTGGCATTCATCTAATCCCAGTTATAATACCTGATTATAGACAAGTATGATTAAGGCTTTATGACATTGCTTTTATGTTGATTGTGTTGATACGTGTTCGGGCCTACTTACGTGAATTACAGTCGTGTAATGCCTATTTGTACGAGTGTATCACCCACTCATGATTGTCACTGCAATCGTTTTAAGCTCCGAAACCTTCTCATTTAAATATTGATCCAAATTGAGTGCTCTGACCAATCAAAGATTCTTTTTGAAAAAGCCCAAATTTCGCGTGTGATGATTAATTAATGTGGGACTGTTTTTTTTTTTTGCAATGTGGGCATTCATCTTCAAAGGGCTCTCATTAAAAAGCATCATGGAATCCCAGGAGCCTGCTGGCACTGGCCACTGCCCGAGTGAGGCAAAGCGAAAGAGGCCAGGGTGTTTTGTTTTCGGCATTGGAACATGTAACGGTAGTTTCCCAGAGGGGTAATTCTTTTATTCTGAAGCTAAAATGGGAGATGTAATTCATCAAAGTACAAAATAATGTTAGCTACACCACTGACACCCTGGGCAGTGTGGTCACCGAGACAAATCCTTGTCCATCCTCATCTGTGAAAGGCAGCCTTAGAAAACGACACCCACAACACAATTTGTCCCCTAATCCAAATCTGTCTCAAACGTCTGGTGTCAAACTTACGCCTTCTCGTCTTTTTAATAGGTCAGAGGAATAGACACGGGGATGCGAAAGGGTTAAACGTCTACAGTAATTAGAGTCGCACTTCGCGTCGGCGTCCTCCAATACGGAGCATGGAGAAGCAACGTCCACCCCCTCCGTCCTCCACCCCCACCCCTCTGTCTCCCTCCCTCTCTCTCCCTCTCTCTCTTTCACACACACACACACACATTCTCTCACAAACACACACACACACACGCCTCCCCACCAGCTCCTCCGAGTGTCTAATACACTGGAAAATCAAAGCGCGAGCCTCCCCCGTTCACACACCACCGGTGTTGCGCTCGGAGCACAACACACAAAGAGAGAGAGAGAGAGAGAGAGGGAGAGCGCGGCGCTTCCACTCTCATCTCTTGTCCCTTCAGCTCAACTACCCAGTGAAGTTATCTATAAACATAGATGTTACAAACTTATATGTGAGGATTCTTTGAACCGGGGCCAGGAATCTGCTTCTGTGTTTACTTTTTTTCTGCTGAATGGCCCCATGAAGAGAGAGATGTCCTGGTGAGGTGGTTTTACGCACGCCGCTGAAATGGATCACAGACTCTCCAGAGGCAGCTGGGTGCCGGTGACTGGACTGGTCATATGTCTGCTTCTGTGTGCGTGTGTCGTGGACCTGGTTCTGGCGCAAATTCGGTACTCCATCCCGGAGGAGCTGGAGCATGGAGCTTTTGTCGGCAACATCGCCGAGGACCTGGGCTTGGATGTGGCCAAGCTGTCAGCCCGTCGGTTCCGCCTCGTCTCCGGCGCAAACAAGCAGTATTTAGAGGTGAACTTGGAGAATGGCATTCTCTTCGTCAACGAAAAGATGGACAGAGAGGAGCTGTGTGAAAGAAGCCCGAGCTGTTTTTTACACTTACAAGTGGTTATTGAGAACCCACTAGAACTGTACAGAGTGGAAGTGGAGATTCTCGACGTGAATGACAACTCTCCCAGTTTCCCGTGGAGCGAGTTTAACCTCGACATCACGGAGTCGGCTGCGCCCGGCTCCTGTTTCCCGCTGGAGAGCGCGCAGGACCAGGACGTGGGCACCAACTCGCTGCGCTCTTACCAGCTCAGCGCCAACGAGCACTTCATACTGAACATCCAGACGCGCAACGATGGAAACAAGTTTGCCGAGCTGGTGCTGGACACGCCGCTGGACCGGGAGCAGCAGAAGAGACACGAGATGGTTCTGACAGCCATCGACGGGGGGTCTCCGGAGCGCACCGGGACGGCGTTGATAACTATTATGGTGTTAGACGCCAACGACAACGTGCCCGTGTTCGACCGCTCGGTTTACCGGTCGAGCCTGGTGGAGAACGCAGCGAGGGGCACGCTGGTGCTGAAGCTGAACGCCACGGACCTGGATGAGGGCTCCAACGGAGAGGTGACCTACGCGTTTAGCGGGCACGCACCCCTGAAGGTGCGAGAGCTGTTCAGCGTGGACCCGTACACGGGTGAAATCCGAGTGAAGGGCATCGTGGACTATGAGAAATCCAGTGTCTACGAGCTGTATGTGCAGGCGAAAGACAGGGGACCTTCCGCGGTGGCGGTGCACAGTAAAGTGCTGGTGGACATCCTGGATGTGAATGACAACGCGCCCGAAGTCATCCTCACGTCAGTGTCCACACCTGTCCAGGAAGACGCGCCGCCGGGCACGGTGATAGCGGTTATCAGTGTCATGGACCGGGACTCTGGAGAGAACGGGAACGTGGACTGTCAGATTCCGAACAACGTTCCCTTTCAGCTCCACTCATCATTCAAAAACTACTACACTCTGGTGACGAGCGAGTTTCTGGACCGGGAGGCGGTGTCCGAGTACAACATCACGCTCACAGCCCGCGACCTGGGCTCTCCGTCGCTGTCCACCAGGAAAACCATCCTCGTCCAAGTGTCTGACATTAATGACAACCCCCCGCGGTTCTCTCAACCCTCATACACAGTGTATGTGACCGAGAATAATGCCCCTGGCGCTTCCATTTGCTCCGTCACTGCGTTCGACCCCGATTCCAACCAGAACGCCTATCTGTCCTATTCTATTCTCGAGGGTCAGATCCAGGGCATGCCCGTGTCCACTTATGTCTCCATCAACTCGGACAACGGCAATATCTACGCACTGCGCTCTTTTGATTACGAGCAACTTAGAAACTTTCAGATCCTGGTCCAGGCGCAGGACGCTGGTTTCCCTCCTCTCGCCAACAATGTCACAGTCAATGTCTTTGTCTTGGACCAGAACGATAACGCGCCCGCTATTGTGTCCCCGCTGCCCAAGAACGGCACCGTGGCCACAGAGGTGGTTCCACGGTCAGTGGATGCCGGGTATCTGGTGACCAAGATCACAGCGTTAGACGCCGACGCGGGGCAGAACTCCCGGCTGTCCTATCAGGTGTTACAGGCGACAGACCCGGGGCTGTTCAGCGTGGCTCTGTACACGGGAGAAATCAGGACTTTACGCCGGTTAGTGGAGAAAGACGCCACAAGGCACAGGCTGGTGATATTAGTCAAGGACAACGGGCAGCCGCCGCTCTCCGCCACCGTCTCCATTGTCCTCACGGTGGTGGACAGCGTGCCCGAGTCGCTGTCAGATTTCGGAGACCTCACTCTCAGCCCACAGCCCCCCTCCAACCTCGCTCTCTACTTGATCGTGTCACTGAGCACCATCTCGCTGATCTTCCTGGTCGCTATCATCGTGCTGGCCGCGGTGAAGTGCTACAAGGACAGGGAGACCCTCAGCGGGTACAACCTGCCCCCCTTCGCCTGCTGCTGCTGCGGCGGGTTCCAGCCCGAGCCGCCGCCGGAGGTGTTCAAAAAATCCAACCTCAACCTGCAGATTTCCTCCGCGGCCAAAGTGCCCACAAACTGCATGGAAGTGAATGCAAACAGCAGCCTGTCTCAGTCGTATTGTTATAAAGTGTGCCTGACCCCGGAGTCTGCAAAGAGTGACTTTATGTTCCTGAAGCCGTGCAGCCCGGGCAGCACGCCGAGGAACAACGAGGCGAAGAGCGCGGAGAACTCGTGGAACGCGCAGAGCCGGAGCGCGTCTGTGAACAACGGAGCAACTACTCCCAACGAGGTACATTCGAATCAAAGTGTTGAAAAACACCCCCGGAGATAATGTTGCTCGTGTAAATCTATCATTCTCACTTACTGTCAGTGTTAAAAAAAATCAATGTATCTGACACGAATCTAGACCGTGACATTCACTCATGAAGGTCAAATTACGCATGCCAGACGAATCTGAACCCAACTTGAGCAAAGCCTCGATTCTCTATATTTGCTCTCTGGTGAATAACAATCTTACTCGGTATCTCGCCTCCAATGGTTTTTTTAAATCATGGCACTCATTTATCCCAGATGTGCTGGTTATGGTGATGTTTTGCTCTCGAGAAAAATGAACAGAGGCGACGTGATATTCCATTTCTAATTGACTTGTTACTGGAAGTGCAACGCTCCGCTTTGCCAGGAGCATATGCTGTGCGCACATAGCGCGTCTTATCATCATCTGTATGGAATGAGAGATATCAATTACTGCGTGAGAGGAAGATGAGATATGACTCCTCTATTCAATCAAATATCCCCGGATGTCTCCATCACGTATTATTGATATAAATGTGTCAAAAATGAATTTCAAATAATAATATTATCATTAATTTGAACTGAATGTGAAAAGGTCGTGACCTGAGAGAGTAATGATGTCTACACCATCCAGTGTTATTGCACCATGCGAGGACACACACACACACACGCACATGCACACGCACACGCACACACACGCACACGCACACGCACACACACACACATACACATGCACTCAGTACATACACCTGAATACAGAGTCAAGGTTATACACATGATGAACAAGGTGAATGGCAGCTGTTTCAATTCATCAGCCACCGGGTTCAGACAATTCGTGTTCGATCAGTCGGGTTAGCGACACGCCTCCTTGCTCTCAGACTAACACTACAGGACAGATAACCTCACTAACTGTGCCTCAAGGGCAAGAGCGCGGCCGACCCATTATACTACACACAATGTGGCGAGTCACAGAGGAGGAGGAGGACGAGGAGGAGGAGGGGGGGTCCATTATTGATGAAAAATGGCAAAATGGACGGTTTTGGGGAGACAGTGGAGGACATCGAGAGGGGAGGGGGAGGGGGGCAAGGAGAAGGACGGGGTGCAAGGACACGGCTGGACTGAGACGTGGGACGCCTGTAGATCGGATCCGGCGTTGTCCTCTGAATGTGAGAAGAGAGAGGGAGGGAGAGGTAGAGGTAGAAAGAGAGAGAGTGAGGGAGAGACGGAGAGAGAAGAGGGGAGAGAGAGCGAGGGGAGGGAGAGAAGGAGAGAGAGAGAGACGTGGTTTCACATTTGTCGAGCAAGGACGGGGAAGAGGGGAGGCAAAGGAGGGGTGGGGGGGAAGAGGAGACTGGGAGACGGAGGATTTACGGAGGCAGGCTGTCTACATCAGTGTTTTCTAATTCTAATAGACGGGGCAGCGGTGCGTAAACGTGCGCGTAACGTTCACTGTCGTCTGCCTGTTTCCATCATAAGGCGGAGGCGCCACGACTCCGAGCCCCGGGAAACCAGACTCCTCCAGCGGGCACAGGGAGCCGTGTCAGCCCGGTCACTGGCCCGCACTGTCCACCTCTGGCCACACCAGGGATTTCGAGGTCACGGTGACTGTGCAGAGCCCGCAGCTCCGTGCTCCTCCAGGAGGAAGTGTCCTGCTCCTCCAGGAGGAAGTGTCCTGCTCCTCCAGGAGGAAGTGTCCTTCCGGTCGTTAATTGTCTCCTCTAATTCACCCTCAGCGCCTGACCACGTGATTCGGTGCGAGGTCGTCAGTGACACATTAAATCTCAAAGGCAAATTACCATGAAAGCATCTGAGCGTCACTCGGAGCGCGCAGTGCTGTCTCAGTTGATGAAGTGAAGGTGAAACAAACGGAACGACGCGTTGAGTCGTGCACGACAGGTGCGCGTAGAGCCGACTCGGGTCGTGCGCATGGCTGCGAGGAGAGCAAAACTTTTCAAGGCCGTCTCTGAGACTTTTAATTAAAAACCTTGCTCGAGGAGCATCAGGCAAATATTAATGTAAAAATGATGCATAAAATCCACAAAACAATGACGTGTGTAATTTTCTTAATTTCCTCCCTGGCACGGTTTCCTTTGAAGATTGGGATCATGTTTCGTTTCTTCCCGGTGGGGTCCTAATTGGTTTTGTGCGCAGTTTGCGAGGAGTGTATTTTGAATACCGATTCTAATAATACGCTTACGTCGCATTCTCCTTGTTAACAACTTTAGGGGAATTCATAGAGCGTGGAATCCGTACCATGAAACACAAACCCGGAATAAATATGACTCCCCTTCACCCCCCCTCCCTCTGCTCCACAGAGGATAAAAGCACAACTAAGTGACAGACGAGTCGTGGCTGAAAGCACCTCTACTCTTTCAAATAAAAAAACTGTTCTGCCAAACGTCCACAGGGGGGCAGCCACGATCCATCACAAAACAGCCATGTCTTCATTTCAGGACGAACACGTTGATGGACCGCTGCTCATGTCGATTATCATTGACCTCTACTGATCCAAGAGGGCGGAACCAAGGCTTTCTATCAAAACTGTTTTGACTGGAACTAAGATTTAGGAGATACAATTCTTTAAATAGACCAGAGCAGTCAACTTGTGGCAATGTGTGAATTTACATGAAGATTCTTATCATTTGTATGAATATTTAATTTAATTATTTTCTCTTTTCCTTCTGCAGCTAAAGCAGCCAAACACAGACTGGACTCTGACAAAAAACCAGAACTCCTCCATAAAAAGGTACATTTTCACCCATGTTTTTTAATAGGAAGCAACATTCTTAGTAAATATTATTTGAATGTAAATCAAATATTTAATCACAGACTGGGATCTTTTTTGCAGTTACAACTCTATCAACATGGACGGCACCCTGATGCGTAAGGCCATGCACGCCGACCCAGAAAACTACGTCACGTCCATGGCTCCTGGACAGTACTACACCTGGGGTACTCACATGAGAGGCCCGAAAGGTAAGACAGGCGGGACACAGGGGACCATAGCTTTCATCAACACTCCACACACATTGTCTCTACACCTTGTAGTGTACACTCTGACACAAGAGCAGTATATAACGGCACATCTTCATAGCTTGATGTAATGATATTTAGTTTTTCCCATTTCTCCCCTTTCATTTTTTGTTGGTAATGTCTTTCCTCACCTTCACTTAGTTGGGTCTCTTCATTTGTTGTATGTCCTTGTTGACTTGCCTCATTGCAAAACACTTTCTATAAGATTCTTAATGAAATTATCATTACAGCAGTGAGTCAGTATTGTATAGTCTAATCAAGTATTCGCTTCTCCCCTCCTTCCTGCGTCACTCTACAGAATACAAGATGTCTCCATCAAGCAGTGGGGTCACCTCTCGCCCCTGGACTCCTCGCGCCACACCTCCTCCTCCTCAGCAGCAGCAGCCGCCGGCGGTGCCCCCCCACCCTCACCCACACCCGCCCCCTGACTACCACCACAACGTGTACATACCCGGGACGCCGTCGGGCTTTTGCACCCTGAGGCCGGCCGTACAGCGGAGTGAGCTGGACGTCCACAACGCCTTCTCCACCTTTGGCAAAAGGCGGCGTATGCAGATGTCCCCCCAGGGAGAGGCTGCGATTATAAATAATGACTTGTACAACGACTGACTTTTAAATGGCTGTCTGACAGGATGATGAAAATGACGGATAACCTCATGTGAATACAGAGCAAGGGACCGTTCAGTATATAAACTAATGAACATATGATTTACAGCTTGTATGAAAGATATACAGGATGCGCAATTCACCGAGTAATAGAAATAATGAATGAACAATCCATATTGGCTAAAATGCTGACGGAGAATAAATTCCAATAAAGTATTTATGTGATAAGTCACTGCAACATAGTCATTGTATGTGTCTTTCCATTATTATCTTTATTATTGTTATCATTTAGACAATCAAACTGGAGCAGTTGTTACCTCCAAAATGTTTTGAAAGGCATTAGCGGACAAAAATTTTGCACATCCCAATGAATTTATATTTCTAAGTTCAATCAATGAAAACATTTGCTTTATTTTCTTTTATATGTTTGGTTGCTAATAGAGCTTGCGTGAATATGACAAATAGTATCATAGTGTATATGCAAGCTGCAACTTGACGCAGGCTACTGTAAAGATGGGGGATTTCCCCCTCACGTGTACTGTATACATTTATGAAAATAAAGTATTTTTTTTCACCCGGTCTTTTTATGTCTCTTGAATATGTGTGGTCTGCTGTGACTACAAAAATCACGGCCTAACAGAACCCACACATCCAAGTACAGATTCAGTTGATCTACATGCACAAAGCATTTAGATGCAAGTTTCCTAGATCTATGTTTAATTAGCTGGAGTCAATTATTTTGTGGTGAAAAAGTTCCACAGCTACACTCTTACAAGGGTGAAAAGCTTTTCGCCTTGGTAAGCTGTTTTCCACTGTGAGGAATAAACATAGTAAAATGCTAACATATGCTAATTGGAGTGCTTGCATTTCCATTTGCCCGCAGAGAATAGTGGGGTTCATTAACTGAACAAACAGGACCTGCTTTCTCGAAATATCACTTTAATTAAGACCACCAACACGAATGCAAGCGTTTGAGGGGGAGGGGGATCAGCTCCAAATGCCACACCTGGATGTGAGCGTGAGGGCCTGTGGCTTTTCTCCGCTCCCTGTGCCCTTTTACATCTGACTTCCCAGGGAATTAGTTCCTCCCGTGGTTAGAGCTGGCCACTGGCCAGAAATGAGCTGCGTAATTAGGTCATTGTATGGTTCAGATTTAGAATAATTCGGTTAATAAGGAAACTGGGGTCCACAGAGAGCACGGAGGGGAGCGGGCTAACCTTCTCCACGGTAAGGTGATCCGTAGGGACGGCCTGTGGGGGCATCCAGATTTAGGTCAACTTGGCTCAGGCTACTTTCAGATGAGTAAGGGACTGAACTCTATTCCTAAAATAGAGCTGTAGGATTTTCTGACACAATAATAATTTATATATTACTATGTTACTTAATAAATCTATTCAGAGTCATTGAATTCATGCATACATCTAAACATGGAGAACAAACTAAATAGGCCCATACAAATGTATGTTTCATTTAAACCCAGCAGTTAGTGTTACTGCAGTGAAATACAGTGTTATTTTTTATCATGTTCATTACAACTTAAACTGTCATCACAAGTGTTTATGGGATATAATGTTCAACGCAGATGAAGGTGTAACACTTCACCTCTTTGAACTAGGCTGGTCAGTCCCACTGGGAGCTGTCCATGGCCATGGTGCTGAAATTGGTTTCCGACTGGTGGATGTGGTGGTTCTTCTCTAGCCAACTGTAATTTGGCCCGGCTTCCACCAGAGGGCGCACAGAGCATTACTTACTGAATGCTGGTGCAGCATGTTGAATTAAATGATTTTGAGGCAAAACATAAATATACAATTCAAACCGACCAAAACTATGTTACAACAGCTATGCAAATACAAATATATAATTTTGTATAGGAAAAAAAATTTAAATAAAACTACAGATTATGCAGAAAAATGACCCCTTGGAGTGTTATACTGTAATATACTGTACAATGTTATTGGTTTACTGATTCAGTGCAAGAATAATTTGAAAGTTGCAACAGGTCGTGGTGAAGCCATTTTTAATTTACGTGAACTTACTTTTTGACTTCTAACTTTACATTTTAGATGCAAGAAGTTTTGTTTTTTGTTGAAAATCTGCCAAGCTGCTAATTAACTATAGTAACTGCAAATTTCCCCATTGTGGAACAAATAAAGGACTTATTATCTTTGCTATAACTGCTAAATTAATGAAATGAGAAAAAAAATACAATGTTTCACCCTGAGATGCAATGGATATTATAATGTTGGAATAGTAGAGTAGCCTTAAATCGAAAGCAAATGTACAAGTACTTCAAACTACTACGTGTGTAAAATACTTGTGCTAATGTAGGCGACTTGTTTAACTACAGCTTGGCGTTCATACTCAATAAAGACCATCACTCTTAACATGGGGAGTCCTACATGCAATATGCTTGATACCCATTTACATCCATGTATGAGAAAGATGTGATTAAATAAGAAGTTATGTTATTTTACATTAAGACTAAAATACATCTTGGTTTGTCATTTTAAATGGAATTAAAATCGTGGATACTTGAAATGTATTCAAATTATTTCATACTCCCTTTTTTAACACTGATGTGGGAGCACAACTTCCCCAGCAGAGTGCAGCATTGAGTAGCAATAACTTAACACCAAACAAAGAGGGTGAGGAGAAAAGGTTATTGTTATTAAATCAGGGACTGCAGAATAAGACGGTGTAAACAGACCTGGACAGTGTAAGACAAAACACAAAGGAAATTTGCTGAATAGATTAGCAGGAAAAAAGAAATGCAACTGAGAGGTGAGGCAGAGGAACTCAATTCTCTCTTCTTTTCCTTTTTGATACTGATAAACAAAGTGTGGCAAGATAAAGTGATTCAACCTTTTATAATGATCCCATTTTATGTATAACTTTGTCTGAAAATATGCTGATAGCTGTTTACAAGTTAAATAAAAAATGCTAATATCACCCAAATCATTGTGTTCTTGTCTTTGGAGTTGAAAAATAAAGTATTTGCACTCCGCGGATAATGGCATCAATTTGAGATTGTTGGAGTTAGGATTTAGTAAACCTAGAGTCCAGTCAATGAAACCAGATTAAATGTGTCTGTTCAAGCTTCTGCAGCTTCTAAAGACACATTCTGAGTTCACTGAGAAAACCACTGATCAAGAATTGTTGATTTTCATCAAATTGGAAATGGTTAAAAACTCATCTTACTGAGTGTAGATATTCCTCGCTCTACAATGAGGGAAGTTTGTTAATACCCTCCGCTCTCATCAATGGCATAATACAAGTAACGTGATCAGTGGATCCCTGGGATGAATCATGCGGCCATAAGCATTAAGATAAAAACCATGGAGCACCTCAGTGCCACTGACCCAGAGTATAACAGTTGGGCAATATTGAGGTGATTGTACTTGAAGGGTTTGTTAAAGTCCCTCTTATTTCTCCTCCGTCCGAATCTGCACAACCCTTTCCACTCCGGGCGTTAAGGTGGGTGGCTCGATAACAGCAAATTTCCCCTGAAGGCTGTGTGCTCATTATGTTGTGATTATTATACCTTAAGCGTCACACTATTAAATGGTGGGCCTTTAATTCATAATTAAGTTAATAAATTTAACTAAAATTACCATATAGTTAGTGGTAGTGGAAGGATAGGGAGTTCTTGACTGTGTAGAGGCTGGCAAAATTCACACTTACAGTATGCAACATTAATGAAGACAACATTTGTGTTAAAGAACAACATTTATTATGAAGATAATAAAAGTATAAACACACAAACTAACTAAAGGTGTACTTACTTTATACAGATGTGCAGATGTGTATGTGAATATGCATGTGCATGTGCATGTGCATGTGAGTGTGAGTGAGTGTGCTTTCAAAATGGCGGCTGGGCACTATGAAGACAAAAGACTCCCTAGAGTGTTTACACCATGTGGCTAAGAGCACATGTATGTGTTATGTTTTGGGAGATGAGTGTGTGTGTGTGTGTGTGTGTTGGTGTTAGAGAAAGTAGTTAGTAGCATGCAACGAAAGATGGTGAAGAGCATAACAAAGCTAACATTAACTTTCAAATAACTTATAACCAAAATATCACAGCAGCACAAATCAAACTTATAAACATTACATGAATAGAATTGAACAGTCTGTGCTTAGCCTCGTGTGATTATTAAGCCCAGTTGTGTTACATGTCCATGAAAAGGGGAAAACGGTTGATATGCCGTTTAAAGTCCAGTGGAGTGGTCTTGCTGATTTGTGGCTCCTGGGAGACTGAGTTCTGGAGGCTCCTCTTTGTCTCCAGAATAAAGAAGTCATGTGGGTAGGCTTTGGCTTCACCTGTAGGCCCAATTATAGTTCACAAATACTAGGTCCCAACACAATATATCTATGAAGGTGACTTGTACTGTAAAGCCTTTGAGTAGTTGATAGGATTAGAAACAAGCTTGAATTCCGTACATTTACTCAAACTCTTCAGTGTTGGTTCACATTTGAAGGCAGACTGAGCTGACTGAATTAGGACGTTTCCAATTCGGAGGCCACATGTGAGTGTTGATCTATTCAAGTCATTACAGTTTTTCTCAGTTGTTAACACACAAAAAGCGAAAATTCTGCACAATTTGCACAACATTCACTTCATGTACCAATCGCTTGACCCAATTTGGCACTACTTCACACTCCCTTATCTGCATTAGACTCTGACTTTCCTTCTTTACACTCTGATGTAAATTACACATCACCTTGTTGTCAAAACACTACACACAATGTTCAGTTGTTGCACACACTTCTCAAGTAAAATCTCAAAGCATCAACCTACAACACACAAATACTCAAATCTCTAAACATTCAGGTCTGTTGAGCAATTTGCAATCAGGACTGCAGCATAAAAGGGCCTTCAAGCTCTGTTTTGTTTGATGAACAATGGAATAGAATAGAATACAGTGTGCTCACAGTATTTATATTTTGCAGGACTGAAAGAGAACCACACCGTGGAGGAAGAACACGCATTTTCACAGCCGAACAGAAGACTGAAATTGTAGAAATGGTTTGTGAGAACAACGCAATCACACTCAGAGAAATAAAAACAAGGATCCTGGCTGACCATGCTACATTTAGAAATGTCCAGACCTTCAGCCTCTCTACATTGGACTGTATTCTTCATAGGAATGCCATGCGGATGAAACAAGTGAACAGGGTCCCATTCGAACGGAACACAGACGCATCATGGAGTTAGTGCGAGAGTTTGTGCTTGTTAGTACCATACATTCAGCACTGACACATGCATGTATTGTACCTGTAATCCAATATTGTTCCTTTTCTACAGTGTCTCACTGTAGCCCACTGTGTTGAACTCTCTGTGTCCATACTGTAACTTGCATTCTCATGCTGTCTGTGTCAGTACTGTACTGTTCTCTGTGTGTACCGAAATAAACCTTTTTTTGCTGCATATTTGTGTGCTGTTTTATGTTTGACTATGAAAAAAGTAGGCCTACACTGAGACAGTTTACAAAAGGAGAAATGGCTAATTCTCCAGAGTCATTGTCATTCATATGGTGTGTTCCATTTCGATGATTATGTTTTCAATTTTTCAGTGTGCTGTAAATGCTTGGAAGTGTGCAAGCAAATGCTTAGTTGTGTGTACTCAATAAATGGTATGTGTGTGTCATTTGAAAATATGGCTGTGTGTACCAAATGAAAACACGAGTTCCATTTTGTGAACAGTGAAGAGATTTGATGGCAAAGAGCCATCTTGCAAAGGGAGTGTCAGGTTTAGGATTTTGTGTGTTAGGTTTTGAGTTTTCTGTGTGCAGTTTTGAGAAAGCCCTTATTGTTTTGAAAAACGTGTGTTAACAATTGTGAAAAACTGTAAATGGTATTTGTGGAATCCGCATGGCATTCCTATGAAGAAAACGGTCAAATGTAGAGAGGCTGACGGTCTGGACGTTTCTAAATGTAGCATGGTCAGCCAGGATCCTTGTTTTTATTTGTTTGAGCGTGATTGCGTTGTTCTCACAAACCATATCTACAATTTCAGTCTCCCCGGCTGTGAAAATGCGTGTTCTTCCTCCACGGTTTGGTTCTCTGACAGTCCTGCAAAATATAAATACTGTGAGCACACTGTATTCTATTCTATTCCATTATTCATCAAACAAAACAGAGGCTCAAGGCACTTTTATGCTGCAGTCCTGATTGCAAATTGCTCAACAGACCTGAATGTTTAGAGATTTGAGTATTTGTGTGTTGTAGGTTGATGCTTTGATATTTTACTTGAGAAGTGTGTGCAACAACTGAACATTGTGTGTAGTGTTTTGTCAACAAGGTGATGTGTAATTTACATCAGAGTGTAAAGAAGAAAAGTCAGAGTCTAATGCGGTAAGGGAGTGTGAAGTAGTGCCAAATTGGATCAAGCTATTGTTACATGAAGTGAATGTTGTGCAAATTGTGCCGAATTTTCGCTTTTTGTGTGTTAACAACTGAGAAAAACTGTAACTTTTCCACAACCTGCACATATTTTACTGATGATTTCAGATGGGCTCTGAAACATAGATACGTCCAAGACAAGAGAGGTGAATAGGAGAGGATAGAAGAAAAGACAAGAGGATAGAAGAGAAGAAGAGAGAAGAGAAGAGAAGAGAAGAGAAGAGAAGAGAAGAGAAGAGAAGAGAAGAGAAGAGAAGAGAAGAGAAGAGAAGAGAAGAGAAGAGAAGAGAAGAGAAGAGAAGAGAAGAGAAGAGAAGAGAAGAGTAGAGGATAGAAAGAGATATGATAGAAGAGGAGAGAGGATAGAATGGGAGAAGATATGATACAGAGTTGAGTGGAATGGAATAATTTATAATAGAACAGAATGTTAGCACCATCATCTTAAATCATGCCAGGGAGAGGAGGTGTAACAGGAGCCAGCCACTTATTTTTTCTTTCAACAAATACAAGATGTGTGTGTGCTTTTGATTGTCACACAATTGTCATGACTATTCACCCAGACACCAAACTTATGGAAGAGGCTCTGAGGCACGTAGCATTTTCACTGACAAGGATCAGGTTCAACATGTATTTAAAATGTTCATGGGAGGGAACTGAAAATCCTACTATTACACGCAGGAGAAAAAGTCAAGTGAGTGACCCCTGCTTCATGTCACTGTCAAACAAAGCTGATTCTGAAACCGTTCCTGTCCTGTGTACAGTCTCTGTCACAAGGTGTCGCTGTTGACCATTAATGTATAACGCCTCTCTTTAACTGAAGTCATGACACACCCATTCGTAAAGGGAGTAAGACGCAGCTGTCTGAAGGATGAGGGTTTTTTAATGTTGAATGTAACAACAGAATCCTAAGCTTTATTTTTTTAGACCTCAAGTAGAAAACAAGAAATGGCTTTAGATCCTGGATTATTTTTTCCTGGAGATGACAGGATGAAGGTCTGGGCCACTGTCTTTGTCCTGTGTGCAGTCTGGCCCAGTGCTTTGTCTGTGACGCGCTACTCCATAGCCGAGGAGATGGAGAGGGGCTCTGTGGTGGCCAATCTCGCTGCGGATTTGGGACTTGAGCCTGGAGGTTTGGCCCAACGAGAGGTAAAACTTGATATTTTCACCAATAAGAAATATCTAGATTTTAACAAAAAGACAGGGGAGCTGTACATCCTGGAAAAGATGGACAGGGAATATCTTTGTCCGGCGAAGCCCACGTCCTGTTTCATGAAGCTTGATGTGGTCATAGAGAGTCCCTTACGCATCTTTAACATAGAGCTCGGAATAACGGACATAAATGACAACGCTCCGCATTTTCGACGGGACAGAGTAGAGCTCGACGTGTCGGAGTCAGCAACACCCGGAGAGCGGTTCTCTCTGCCGAATGCTGTGGATCCAGATGTTGGCGTTAATACAATTAAAACATACAAGCTCAGTGTCAGTGAACAATTCACCATAGAAATTCAGACGGGCAGTGACGGAACTCAGTATGTGGATTTGGTGTTGACCCAGTCTTTAGACAGAGAGGAGAAAGCTGTTCATAATCTAGTACTGACCGCTGTGGACGGCGGAGTCCCTGTGCGCTCTGGCACTGCCAACATCATCGTCAGAGTACAGGACACAAACGACAACCCTCCTCGGTTTGACAAGCAGATTTACACCGTTAACATGACTGAAAACTCTCCGATCGGAACCTTGGTGATGAAGCTAAACGCCACAGATCTCGACGAGGGTGTGAATTCAGAGATTGTGTACTCGTTCACCCTTTACACGTCAGAGAAGACACAAGATGTCTTTGCTCTAAATCCCAACACGGGGGAAATAACCGTGAAGGGCACTATTGACTATGAAGATATGAAATTCTATGAGATGCACATTGAGGCCAGGGATAAAGGGATTCATCCGTTATTGGGACAGTGTAAAGTGGTCGTTCACGTGACTGATATGAATGATAATTATCCAGACATCACCATACAGTCTGTTAAAAACACAGTGAATGAGAACATCCCAGTAGGAAGTGTCATAGCTTTAGTAGGCATAAGTGACAGAGACAGTGGCGATAATGGAAAAGTGAGCTTAACATTACATCACTTCATGCCCTTTATTCTAAACAGTTCATCAGAAAGACCCATGCATTACAATCTCATAGTGTCTGAGCCTTTAGATCGGGAAATTGTTCCAGAATATGACATCACACTGGTTGTGACTGATGCAGGAACTCCGCCTTTATCTGATAATGTAACAATAACTGTACATCTGCTTGATATCAATGACAACGCACCAAAGTTCCCTCTGTCGTTTAATACGATCCGTGTCATGGAGAATAACGCACCTGGGGCCTTGCTCAGTTCACTCACTGCCTTTGACCCTGACCTCAATGAAAACCAGTATCTGGTTTATTTCATTCTAGAGAAGGAGATAGCCAACACCTCCATGTCCATGCTGTTCTCCATCAACCCAGAGAACGGTAATCTTTACGCACTGAAAACTTTTGACTATGAGATCGAGAAGGAGTTTCTTTTCCACATCGAAGCCAGAGACTCTGGTTCTCCTCCACTCAGCAGTAACGTCACCGTACATATTGTTATTGTGGACCAGAACGACAACGCTCCGGTTATCGTGTCTCCGTGGCGCGCGCACGGCTCGGTGGTGGAGGAGAAGATCCCCAGATCCACAGATAAAGGATCTCTGGTTTCCAAGGTGATAGCTTTAGACACGGACTCGGTTCACAACTCTCGGATTACCTACCAGTTTCTACAGGTGACTGACGCCACCTTGTTCAATCTGGACCAATACAACGGAGAGATCCGGACTATGAGGATGTTCAGTTATAGAGATCCACGCCACCAGAGACTGGTTGTTGTTGCCAAGGACAACGGGGATCCTGCTCTCTCTGCCACAGTCACCATCAAGCTGTCCACGGTGGAGACTGTCGCTAAGGCCTACTCTGACATGACTGAGGTGCCTCTGGAGTACGACATCTTCTCAGACCTAAACCTGTATCTGGTGATCGGTCTGGGCTCCGTGTCGTTCCTCCTGCTCATCACCATATTGGTCACCATCGTGCTCAAGTGTCAGAAACCCAAGCCCAGCAACGCGACTCTTCCCTGCAGGAACAGTGTGATCAGTGAGAGGAACTCCACCATCGCAGATTCCACTCTGGTCTCCAACGATGCCTACTGGTACAGTCTGTTTCTGGCAGAGACCAGGAAAGGAAAGATGGTGGTCAGACAGCCTGTGCCAAAGGGCTCCAGATACATCGTGTCCAGTTTACCGAGAGGAACAGGACTCACAAACACGAGCGACTCTGCAGCTTCTACTCTGCAGGTAGGAAATCACATTACACTTTACAAAATGCACACGTGATTTATCAATAGTGAGCCATATGTTGCTATATGCTCTGATCATTTTGTAGAACGCTTCATTAGTTTAGATCAAAAAGTGTGTCTTCAAATCTGACCCTTTTGTCTGTAATTGTCCATTAAAACTCACGATGATAGAAATTTGCAAACAGCAAATACGACATTATACTTAATCTAGCAAATATAATATTTTAAAACTATAAGGGTGGCGCTGTTCCGTTAGTAAACATCCAGACCATGAACGTCATGACAGTGACTCGCTGCCATTACGGCAGATCGTGAAGCAGCAGGACAGCTCAGCGGTGCTGAAACGCGGCTCGGAAAACACACTCCTTTTTTAAATGATGCTGGAATATCGTGTGGATTAAAACTTTATTAATATGATAGAGGTCGAAGGTCATCAAAACAAATATCCTGGATATCTGCATCAAGACGGAAGTGAATACGAACAACAATGCGACCCGATGTAACAATGGAGTCTTGCAGAAGGTACGTGCTGCTCGGGGTTCTAGTCCTTTTTTCCTTCGTTCGTAACATATCGTCTTCAGTGACTCATTATTCAATACCCGAGGAAATGAAAGAAGGATCAGTTGTAGCAAACCTCGCTACTGATCTCGGCCTGGACGTAAAAACATTAAATCAGAGGAAGATCCGTCTGGACATCATCGAAAATAAGAAATATCTGGATGTGAACAAAGAGACTGGGGAACTGTACATTGTGGAGAAGATTGACAGAGAATATCTTTGCCCTACGAAATCATCAGCGTCATGTTATGTCAAACTGGAAGTAATACTAGAAAGCCCATTACGAATATTGAATATAGAGGTGGAAATCTTGGATATAAACGACAACGCCCCTCAATTTCGAAGAGACGCGATACACTTAGACATTTCTGAGTCGACGCCAAAAGGAGAGAGATTCTCTCTCAGTAATGCAGTTGATCCCGATGTCGGGAGCAACTCGGTGAAAACTTACCATCTCAGTGAAAGCGAACATTTTAATATTGAAGTTCAGACCGGAAGAGATGGGTCGAAATTTGCTGAATTAGTATTAAATAAGACTTTAGACCGGGAGCAGCAGGCTACTCATAATTTAATACTCACAGCTGTAGATGGAGGAACACCTGCTCGTTCTGGTACCGTTAATATTGTTGTTCACGTTTTAGACACAAATGATAACGCACCTACGTTTGATAAAATTATTCATAATATAAAAATACTGGAGAATTCTCCCATAGGAAGTCTTGTTATTGATCTGAATGCAACAGATTTAGATGAGGGCTCAAACTCTGAGATAATTTACTCATATAGTTTGTATACGTCAGAAAAGACGCAGGAAACATTTAATCTGAATCCTTCCACTGGTGAAATTACTGTGAAGGGAATGTTAAACTACGAGGACTTCAGGATTTATGATATGGAAGTTATAGCAACCGACCACGGAGCCACTAGTTTATCAGGACAATGTACCATAAAGATTCTGGTTGAAGACATGAATGACAACCACCCAGAAATATCTATTAAATCATTTCAGAGTCCAGTCAATGAGAACATAGAATTAGACACAGTGATCGCTGTGGTTAGTGTCAGTGATAAAGACTCTGGTGACAATGGAGTGGTGGATCTTCGTATTCCAGATAATATGCCTTTCAAACTGAGAGAATCCTCTGATAACTATTATGAATTAGTGGTGTCAGAGCCGTTAGACCGTGAGAAGGTTCATGAATATGACGTCACGTTCACCGTCACAGACAGAGGTTCTCCTCCTTTATCTGACAACGAAACTATGACTTTAGAGCTGCTGGATATTAATGACAATGTTCCACAGTTCCCTCAGTCGTTTTACACGATCCGTGTGATGGAGAATAATGCACCTGGGGCCTTGCTCAGTTCACTCACTGCCTTTGACCCTGATCTCCATGAAAACCAGTATCTGGTTTATTTCATCCTAGAGAGGGAGATAGCCAACACATCCATGTCCATGCTGTTCTCCATCAACCCAGAGAACGGTAATCTTTACGCACTGAAAACTTTTGACTATGAGATCGAGAAGGAGTTTCTTTTCCACATCGAGGCCAGAGACTCTGGTTCTCCTCCACTCAGCAGTAACGTCACCGTCCATATTGTTATTGTGGACCAGAACGACAACGCCCCGGTTATCGTGTCTCCGTGGCGCGCGCACGGCTCGGTGGTGGAGGAGAAGATCCCCAGATCCACAGATAAAGGATCTCTGGTTTCCAAGGTGATCGCTTTAGACACGGACTCAGTTCACAACTCTCGGATTACCTACCAGTTTCTACAGGTGACTGACGCCACCTTGTTCAGTCTGGACCAATACAACGGAGAGATCCGGACCATGAGGATGTTCAGTTACAGAGATCCACGCCACCAGAGACTGGTTGTTGTTGCCAAGGACAACGGGGATCCTGCTCTCTCTGCCACAGTCACCATCAAGCTGTCCACGGTGGAGACTGTCGTTAAGGCCTACTCTGACATGACTGAGGTGCCTCTGGAGTACGACATCTTCTCAGACCTAAACCTGTATTTGGTGATCGGTCTGGGCTCCGTGTCGTTTCTCCTGCTCATCACCATATTGGTCACCATCGTGCTCAAGTGTCAGAAACCCAAGCCCAGCAACGCGACTCTTCCCTGCAGGAACAGTCTGATCAGTGAGAGGAACTCCACCATCGCAGATTCCACTCTGGTCTCCAACGATGCCTACTGGTACAGTCTCTTTCTGGCAGAGACCAGGAAAGGAAAGATGGTGGTCAGACAACCTGTGCCAAAGGGCTCCAGATACATCGTGTCCAGTTTACCGAGAGGAACAGGATTCACAAACACCAGCGACTCAGCAGCTTCTACTCTGCAGGTAGGAAATCCCATTACACTTACAAAATGCCCACATCATTTATCATTATTGAGCGATATGTTGTTATAAACTCTGAACATTTTGTAGTACGCTTCATTAGTTAGGATCAAAAAATGTGTACTCAAATCTGAGTTTTTTTAAATATTATTATTAATTAAAAATCACAATGATAGAAATGTATTGAAATAAACACGGTCATGATACTTAATCTAGCAAACATTTTATTTTAAAAGTAAAATGGTGGCGCTGTTCCGTTAGTAAAACCCCGGACCTTGAACGTCATGACAGTGACTCGCTGCCATTACGGCAGATCGTGATACCGCAGGACAGCTCCGTGGTGTTGAAACGCCGGTCGGAAAACACACTCCTTTTTTCTTTCAATAATGCTGGAATATCTAGTGGATTAAAACTATATTAATATGATATAGGTCGATGGTGATCACAACAAATAAACCCGGATATCTGCATAACGACTGATCTAAACACGGACAACAATGCGACCCGATGTAACAATGGAGTCTTGCAGAAGGTACGTGCTGCTCGTGGTTCTCGTTCTTTTTTCCTTCGTTCGTAACACATCGACTTCAGCGAGTCATTATTCAATACCCGAGGAAATGAAAGAAGGATCAGTTGTAGCAAACCTCGCGACTGATCTCGGCCTGGATGTGAAAACACTGAATCAGAGGAAGATGCGTCTGGATATCATCACAAACAAGAAATATCTGGATGTGAACAAAGAGACTGGGGAGCTGTACATTGTGGAGAAGATTGACAGAGAATATATTTGCACTGCAAAATCCTCAGTTTCATGTTACCTTAGACTGGAGGTAATATTAGACAACCCCGTGCGGATTTTTAATATAGAAGTAGAAATTCTCGATATGAATGACAACGCCCCGCAATTTCGAAGAGACGTCATACACTTGGATATTTCTGAGTCGACGCCAAAAGGAGAGAGATTCTCTCTCAGTAATGCAGTTGATCCTGATGTCGGGAGCAACTCGGTGAAAACTTACCATCTCAGTGAAAGTGAACATTTTAATATTGAAGTTCAGACCGGAAGAGAAGGGACGATGTTTGCCGAATTAATCTTAAAAAATACTTTAGACAGGGAGCAGCAGGCTGTTCATAATTTAATGCTCACAGCTGTAGATGAAGGAACACCTGCTCGTTCTGGTACTGCCAGTGTTATTGTTCGTGTATTAGACACAAATGACAACGCTCCTACGTTTGATAAAGCGATTCATAATATAAAAATACTGGAGAATTCCCCCCTAGGAAGTCTTGTTATTCATCTGAATGCAACGGATTTAGATGAGGGGTCAAACTCTGATATAATTTATTCATATAGTTTATACACGTCAGAGAAAACACAGGAAACATTTAATCTGAATCCTTCCACTGGTGAAATAACTGTGAAGGGAATGTTGAACTACGAGGACTTCAGGATTTATGATATGGAAGTTATAGCAACCGACCACGGAGCACCTAGTTTATCAGGACAATGTACCATAAAGATTCTGGTTGAAGACATGAATGACAATCACCCAGAAATATCTATTAAATCATTCCAGAGTCCAGTCAATGAAAACATAGAATTAGAGACAGTGATCGCTGTGGTTAGTGTCAGTGATAAAGACTCTGGTGACAATGGAGTGGTTGATCTTCGTATTCCAGATAATATGCCTTTCAAACTGAGAGAATCCTCTGATAACTATTATGAATTAGTGGTGTCAGAGCCGTTAGACCGTGAGAAGGTCCTTGAATATGACGTCACGTTCACCGTCACAGACAGAGGTACTCCTCCTTTATCTGACAACGAAACTATGACCTTAGAGCTACTGGATATTAATGACAATGTTCCACAGTTCCCTCAGTCATTTTACACGATACTTGTGATGGAGAATAACGCACCTGGGGCCTTGCTCAGTTCACTCACTGCCTTTGACCCTGATCTCCATGAAAACCAGTATCTGGTTTATTTCATCCTAGAGAGGGAGATAGCCAACACCTCCATGTCCATGCTGTTCTCCATCAACCCAGAGAACGGTAACCTTTACGCACTGAAAACTTTTGACTATGAGATCGAAAAGGAGTTTCTTTTCCACATCGAGGCCAGAGACTCTGGTTCTCCTCCACTCAGCAGTAACGTCAGCGTCCATATTGTTATTGTGGACCAGAACGACAACGCTCCGGTTATCGTGTCTCCGTGGCGCGCGCACGGCTCGGTGGTGGAGGAGAAGATCCCCAGATCCACAGATAAAGGATCTCTGGTTTCCAAGGTGATCGCTTTAGACACGGACTCAGTTCATAACTCTCGGATTACCTACCAGTTTCTACAGGTGACTGACGCCACCTTGTTCAGTCTGGACCAATACAACGGAGAGATCCGGACTATGAGGATGTTCAGCTACAGAGATCCACGCCACCAGAGACTTGTTGTTGTTGCCAAGGACAACGGAGATCCTGCTCTCTCTGCTACAGTCACCATCAAGCTGTCCACGGTGGAGACTGTCGTTAAGGCCTACTCTGACATGACTGAGGTGCCTCTAGAGTACGACATCTTCTCAGACCTAAACCTGTATCTGGTGATCGGGCTGGGCTCCGTGTCGTTTCTCCTGCTCATCACCATATTGGTCACCATCGTGCTCAAGTGTCAGAAACCCAAGCCCAGCAACGCGACTCTTCCCTGCAGGAACAGTCTGATCAGTGAGAGGAACTCCACCATCGCAGATTCCACTCTGGTCTCCAACGATGCCTACTGGTACAGTCTGTTTCTGGCAGAGACCCGGAAAGGAAAGATGGTGGTCAGACAGCCTGTGCCAAAGGGCTCCAGATACATCGTGTCCAGTTTACCGAGAGGAACAGGACTCACAAACACGAGCGAATCAGCAGCTTCTACTCTGCAGGTAGGAAATCACATTACACTTAAAAACTGAACACGTTCTTTTGTCAATATGGATCCATATGTTGCTATATAATCTGAACATCTTGTAACAAGATAAATAATTAAGATTAAAAAGGTTGTCAGTGAATCTTATGTTTACTCTCTGTTTTAGTGTATTAAAACTCACAATGATAAAACAAATAAAAAATAAAATAAGGTCATCCTATAAAATCTAGCAAATATATTCATTTTAAACGGAAAGGGTGGCGCTGTTCCGTTAGTAAAAATCCAGACCATGAACGTCATGACAGTGACTCGCTGCCATTACTGCAGATCGTGAATCAGTCAGACAGCTCCGTGCTGCTGAAACGCCGCTCGAAAAACACACTCTTTTTTTTTCAATAATCCTGGAATATCATGTGGATTAAAACTCTATTAATATGATAGAGGTCGATGGTCATCACAACAGATACTCCCGGATATCTGCATTAAGACTGATCTAAACACGGACAACAATGCAACCCGATGTAACAATGGAGTCTTGCAGAAGGTACGTGCTGCTCGTGGTTCTCGTTCTTTTTTCCTTCGTTCGTAACATATCGACTTCAGTGACTCATTATTCCATACCCGAGGAAATTAAAGAAGGATCAGTTGTAGCAAACCTCGCTACTGATCTCGGCTTGGATGTGAAAACACTGAATCAGAGGAAGATACGTCTGGACATCATCGAAAATAAGAAATATCTGGATGTGAACAAAGAGACTGGGGAACTGTACATTGTGGAGAAGATTGACAGAGAATATAATTGCAATTACAAATCATCAGCGTCTTGTTATCTCAAACTGGAAGTAATACTAGAAAGCCCGGTAAGAATATTTAATATAGAAGTTGAAATTCTGGACATAAACGACAACGCCCCGCAATTTAGAAGAGACGTCATACACTTAGATATTTCTGAGTCGACGGTAAAAGGAGAGAGATTCTCTCTCAGTAATGCAGTTGATCCTGATGTCGGGAGCAACTCGGTGAAAACTTACCATCTCAGTGAAAGCGAACATTTTAATATTGAAGTTCAGACCGGAAGAGACGGGTCGAAATTTGCTGAACTAATCTTGAAAAAGACTTTAGATCGGGAGCAGCAGGCTGTTCACAATTTAATACTCACAGCTGTAGATGGAGGAACACCTGCTCGTTCAGGTACTGCCAGTGTTATTGTTCGTGTTTTAGACACAAATGATAACGCTCCGACGTTTGATAAAGTGATTCATAATGTAAAAATACTGGAGAATTCCCCCATAGGAAGTCTTGTTATCCATCTGAATGCAATGGATTTAGATGAGGGGTCAAACTCTAATATAATTTACTCATATAGTTTATATACGTCGGAGAAAACGCAGGAAACATTTAATCTGAATCCTTCCACTGGTGAAATTACTGTGAAGGGAATGTTAAACTATGAGGACTTCAGGATTTATGATATGGAAGTTATAGCAACCGACCACGGAGCCACAAGTTTATCAGGACAATGTACCATAAAGATTCTGGTTGAAGACATGAATGACAACCACCCAGAAATATCTATTAAATCATTTCAGAGTCCAGTCAATGAAAACATAGAATTAGACACAGTGATCGCTGTGGTTAGTGTCAGTGATAAAGACTCTGGTGACAATGGAGTGGTTGATCTTCGTATTCCAGTTAATATGCCTTTCAAACTGAGAGAATCCTCTGATAACTATTATGAATTAGTGGTGTCAGAGCCGTTAGACCGTGAGAAGGTTAATGAATATGACGTCACGTTCACCGTCACAGACAGAGGTTCTCCTCCTTTATCTGACAATGAAACTATGACTTTAGAGCTGCTGGATATTAATGACAATGTTCCACAGTTCCCTCAGTCGTTTTACACGATCCGTGTGATGGAGAATAACGCACCTGGGGCCTTGCTCAGTTCACTCACTGCCTTTGACCCTGATCTCCATGAAAACCAGTATCTGGTTTATTTCATTCTAGAGAGGGAGATAGCCAACACCTCCATGTCCATGCTGTTCTCCATCAACCCAGAGAACGGTAATCTTTACGCACTGAAAACTTTTGACTATGAGATCGAGAAGGAGTTTCTTTTCCACATCGAGGCCAGAGACTCTGGTTCTCCTCCACTCAGCAGTAATGTCACCGTCCATATTGTTATTGTGGACCAGAACGACAACGCTCCGGTTATCGTGTCTCCGTGGCGCGCACACGGCTCGGTGGTGGAGGAGAAGATCCCCAGATCCACAGATAAAGGATCTCTGGTTTCCAAGGTGATCGCTTTAGACACGGACTCAGTTCATAACTCTCGAATTACCTACCAGTTTCTACAGGTGACTGACGCCACCTTGTTCAGTCTGGACCAATACAATGGAGAGATCCGGACAATGAGGATGTTCAGTTACAGAGATCCACGCCACCAGAGACTGGTTGTTGTTGCCAAGGACAACGGGGATCCTGCTCTCTCTGCCACAGTCACCATCAAGCTGTCCACGGTGGAGACTGTCGTTAAGGCCTACTCTGACATGACTGAGGTGCCTCTAGAGTACGACATCTTCTCAGACCTTAACCTGTATTTGGTGATCGGTCTGGGCTCCGTGTCGTTTCTCCTGCTTATCACCATACTTGTCACCATCGTGCTCAAGTGTCAGAAACCCAAGCCCAGCAACGCGACTCTTCCCTGCAGGAACAGTGTGATCAGTGAGAGGAACTCCACCATCGCAGATTCCACTCTGGTCTCCAACGATGCCTACTGGTACAGTCTGTTTCTGGCAGAGACCAGGAAAGGAAAGATGGTGGTCAGACAGCCTGTGCCAAAGGGTTCCAGATACATCGTGTCCAGTTTACCGAGAGGGACAGGACTCACAAACACGAGCGACTCAGCAGCTTCTACTCTGCAGGTAGGAAATCACATTACACTTTGCAAAATGCACTCATAATTTATCAATATCGAGCAATATGTTGCTATATACTCTGAACATTTTGTAGTACGCTTCATTTGTTTAGATAAAAAATGGTGTCTGAAATTTTCCATTCAAACGAATGAAAGTAACAGATTTTAAAATAAATAAATACGGGAATCATGTCAGATATAAGAAATATAGTCTTTTAAAACTAAAAGGGTGGCGCTGTTCCGTTAGTAAAAATCCAGACCATGAACGTCATGACACTGACTCGCTGCCATTACGGCAGATCGTGAAACAGCAGCACAGCTCAGCGGTGCTGAAACGCTGCTCGGAAAACACACTCCAACGTTTTTCAAATAATACTGGAATATCGCGTGGATTAAAATTATACTAATATGACAGATGTCGATGATCATCACAACTAAAGTCAATAATCCCGGATATCTGCATTAAGATTGATCTGAACACGGACATCAATGCGATCCGATGTAACAATGGAGTCTTGCAGAAGGTACGTGCTGCTCGTGGTTCTTGTTCTTTTTTCCTTCGTTCGTGACATATCGACTTCAGTGACTCATTATTCAATACCCGAGGAAATGAAAGAAGGATCAGTTGTAGCAAACCTCGCGACTGATCTCGGCCTGGATGTGAAAACACTGATTAAGAGGAAGATGCGTCTGGACAACATCGCAAATAAGAAATATCTGGATGTGAACAAAGAGACTGGGGAACTGTACATTGTGGAGAAGATTGACAGAGAATATATTTGTCCTGCAAAGTTGTCTTGTTATCTCAAACAAGAACTAATACTCGAGAACCCAGTGCGAATATTTAATATAGAATTAGAAATTCTCGATATGAATGACAACGCCCCTCAATTTAGAAGAGACGTCATACACTTAGATATTTCTGAGTCGACGCCAAAAGGAGAGAGATTCTCTCTCAGTAATGCAGTTGATCCTGATGTCGGGAGCAACTCAGTGAAAACTTACCATCTGAGTGAAAGCGAACATTTTAATATTGAAGTGCAGACCGGAAGAGATGGGTCGAAATTTGCTGAATTAATATTAAAAAAGACTTTGGACCGGGAGCAGCAGGCTGTTCATAATTTAATACTCACAGCTGTAGATGGAGGAACACCTGCTCGTTCTGGTACTGCCAGTGTTATTGTTCGTGTATTAGACACAAACGACAACGCTCCTACGTTTGATAAAGTTATTCATAATATACAAATACTGGAGAATTCCCCCCTAGGAAGTCTTGTTATTCATCTAAATGCAACGGATTCAGATGAGGGGTCAAACTCTGAGATAATTTACTCATATAGTTTATATACCTCAGAGAAAACCCAGGAAACATTTAATCTGAATCCTTCCACTGGTGAAATTACTGTGAAAGGAATGTTAAACTACGAGGACTTCAGGATTTATGATATGGAAGTTATAGCAACCGACCACGGAGCAACTAGTTTATCAGGACAATGTACCATAAAGATTCTGGTTGAAGACATGAATGACAACCACCCAGAAATATCTATTAAATCATTTCAGAGTCCAGTCAATGAAAACATAGAATTAGACACAGTGATAGCTGTGGTTAGTGTCAGTGATAAAGACTCTGGTGACAATGGAGTGGTTGATCTTCGTATTCCAGATAATATGCCTTTCAAACTGAGAGAATCCTCTGATAACTATTATGAATTAGTGGTGTCAGAGCCGTTAGACCGTGAGAAGGTTCCTGAATATGACGTCACGTTCACCGTCACAGACAGAGGTTCTCCTCCTTTATCTGACAACGAAACTATGACTTTAGAGCTGCTGGATATTAATGACAATGTTCCACAGTTCCCTCAGTCGTTTTACACAATACGTGTGATGGAGAATAACGCACCTGGGGCCTTGCTCAGTTCACTCACTGCCTTTGACCCTGATCTCCATGAAAACCAGTATCTGGTTTATTTCATCCTAGAGAGGGAGATAGCCAACACCTCCATGTCCATGCTGTTCTCCATCAACCCAGAGAACGGTAATCTTTACGCACTGAAAACTTTTGACTATGAGATCGAGAAGGAGTTTCTTTTCCACATCGAGGCCAGAGACTCTGGTTCTCCTCCACTCAGCAGTAACGTCACCGTCCATATTGTTATTGTGGACCAGAACGACAACGCTCCGGTTATCGTGTCTCCGTGGCGCGCGCACGGCTCGGTGGTGGAGGAGAAGATCCCCAGATCCACAGATAAAGGATCTCTGGTTTCCAAGGTGATCGCTTTAGACACGGACTCAGTTCACAACTCTCGGATTACCTACCAGTTTCTACAGGTGACTGACGCCACCTTGTTCAGTCTGGACCAATACAACGGAGAGATCCGGACCATGAGGATGTTCAGTTACAGAGATCCACGCCACCAGAGACTGGTTGTTGTTGCCAAGGACAACGGGGATCCTGCTCTCTCTGCCACAGTCACCATCAAGCTGTCCACTGTGGAGACTGTCGTTAAGGCCTACTCTGACATGACTGAGGTGCCTCTGGAGTATGACATCTTCTCAGACCTAAACCTGTATTTGGTGATCGGTCTGGGCTCCGTGTCGTTTCTCCTGCTCATCACCATACTGGTCACCATCGTGCTCAAGTGTCAGAAACCCAAGCCCAGCAACTTGGCTCCTCCCTGTAGGAACAGTGTGATCAGTGAGAGGAACTCCACCATCGCAGATTCTACTCTGGTCTCCAACGATGCCTACTGGTACAGTCTGTTTCTGGCAGAGACCCGGAAAGGAAAGATGGTGGTCAGACAGCCTGTGCCAAAGGGCTCCAGATACATCGTGTCCAGTTTACCGAGAGGAACAGGACTCACAAACACCAGTGACTCAGCAGCTTCTACTCTGCAGGTAGGAAATCACATTACACTTTACAACATGCGCACATCATGTATTAATATTCAGCCATATGTTTCTATAAACTCTGAACATTCTGTAGTACGCTTCAATAGTTTGGATCAAGAAATGTGTCCTCAAATCCGAGGTTTTTCGTCTGTAATTGTCTATTAAAACTCACAATGAGGGAAATTTGTAAAAACAAACACTGTCTTGATACTTAATCTATCAAAAATAATATACAAAAACTAAAAGGGTGGCGCTGTTCCGTGAGTAAAAATCCAGACCATGAACGTCATGACAGAGACTCGCTCCCATTACGGCAGATCGTGAAACAGCAGGACAGCTTCGTGGTCCTGAAACGCCGCTCGGAAAACACACTCCTTCTTTTTTAAATGATGCTGGAATATCGTGTGGATTAAAACTTTATTAATATGATAGAGGTCGATGGTCATCACAACAAATAATCCTGGATATCTGCATTAAGACGGAAGTGAATACGGACAACAATGCGACCCGATGTAACAATGGAGTCTTGCAGAAGGTACGTGCTGCTCGGGGTTCTTGTCCTTTTTTCCTTCGTTCGTAAAATATCGTCTTCAGTAACTCATTATTCAATACCAGAGGAAATGAAAGAAGGATCAGTTGTAGCAAATCTCGCTACTGATCTCGGCCTGGACGTGAAAACACTAAATCAGAGGAAGATCCGTCTGGACATCATCGAAAATAAGAAATATCTGGATGTGAACAAAGAGACTGGAGAACTGTACATTGTGGAGAAGATTGACAGAGAATATATTTGCAATTACAAATCATCAGCGTCATGTTATCTCAAACTGGAAGTTATTCTAGAAAGCCCATTACGAATATTGAATATAGAGGTTGAAATCTTGGATATAAACGACAACGCCCCGCAATTTAGAAGAGACGCGATACACTTAGACATTTCTGAGTCGACACCAAAAGGAGAGAGATTCTCTCTCAGTAATGCAGTTGATCCTGATGTCGGGAGCAACTCGGTGAAAACTTACCATCTCAGTGAAAGCGAACATTTTAATATTGAAGTTCAGACCGGAAGAGACGGGTCCAAATTTGCTGAATTAATCTTAAAAAAGACTTTAGACCGGGAGCAGCAGGCTCTTCATAATTTAATACTCACAGCTGTAGATGGAGGAACACCTGCTCGTTCTGGTACCGTTAATATTATTGTTCACGTGTTAGACACAAATGATAACGTACCTACGTTTGATAATGTTATTCATAATATAAAAATACTGGAGAATTCCCCCATAGGAAGTCTTGTTATTCATCTGAATGCAACGGATTTAGATGAAGGGTCAAACTCTGAGATAACTTACTCATATAGTTTGTATACGTCAGAGAAAACGCAGGAAACATTTAATCTGAATCCTTCCACTGGTGAAATTACTGTGAAGGGAATGTTAAACTACGAGGACTTCCGGATTTATGATATGGAAGTTATAGCAACCGACCACGGAGCCACTAGTTTATCAGGACAATGCACCATAAAGATTCTGGTCGAAGACATGAATGACAACCACCCAGAAATATCTATTAAATCATTTCAGAGTCCAGTCAATGAAAACATAGAATTAGACACAGTGATCGCTGTGGTTAGTGTCAGTGATAAAGACTCTGGTGACAATGGAGTGGTTGATCTTCGTATTCCAGATAATATGCCTTTCAAACTGAGGGAATCCTCTGATAACTATTATGAATTAGTGGTGTCAGAGCAGTTAGACCGTGAGAAGGTTCATGAATATGACGTCACTTTCACCGTCACAGACAGAGGTTCTCCTCCTTTATCTGACAACGAAACTATGACTTTAGAGCTGCTGGATATTAATGACAATGTTCCACAGTTCCCTCAGTCGTTTTACACGATACGTGTGATGGAGAATAACGCACCTGGGGCGTTGCTCAGTTCACTCACTGCCTTTGACCCTGATCTCCATGAAAACCAGTATCTGGTTTATTTCATCCTAGAGAGGGAGATAGCCAACACCTCCATGTCCATGCTGTTCTCCATCAACCCAGAGAACGGTAATCTTTACGCACTGAAAACTTTTGACTATGAGATCGAAAAGGAGTTTCTTTTCCACATCGAGGCGAGGGACTCTGGTTCTCCTCCACTCAGCAGTAACGTCACCGTCCATATTGTTATTATGGACCAGAACGACAACGCTCCGGTTATCGTGTCTCCGTGGCGCGCGCACGGCTCGGTGGTGGAGGAGAAGATCCCCAGATCCACAGATAAAGGATCTCTGGTTTCCAAGGTGATCGCTTTAGACACAGACTCGGTGCACAACTCTCGGATTACCTACCAGTTTCTACAGGTGACTGACGCCACCTTGTTCAGTCTGGACCAGTACAACGGAGAGATCCGGACCATGAGGATGTTCAGTTACAGAGATCCACGCCACCAGAGACTGGTTGTTGTTGCCAAGGACAACGGAGATCCCGCTCTCTCTGCAACAGTCACCATCAAGCTGTCCACGGTGGAGACTGTCGTTAAGGCCTACTCTGACATGACTGAGGTGCCTTTGGAGTACGACATCTTCTCAGACCTAAACCTGTATTTGGTGATCGGTCTGGGCTCCGTGTCGTTTCTCCTGCTCATCACCATATTGGTCACCATCGTGCTCAAGTGTCAGAAACCCAAGCCCAGCAACGCGACTCTTCCCTGCAGGAACAGTGTGATCAGTGAGAGGAACTCCACCATCGCAGATTCCACTCTGGTCTCCAACGATGCCTACTGGTATAGTCTGTTTCTGGCAGAGACCCGGAAAGGAAAGATGGTGGTCAGACAGCCTGTGCCAAAAGGCTCAAGATACATCGTGTCCAGTTTACCGAGAGGAACAGGACTCACAAACACGAGCGACTCAGCAGCTTCTACTCTGCAGGTAGGAAATCACATTACACTTACAAAATGCCCACATAATTTATCATTATTGAGCCATATGTTGCTATAAACTCTGAACATTTTGTAGTACGCTTCATTAGTTAGGATCAAAAAATGTGTCCTCAAATCTGAGTTTTTTAAAAATATTATCATCAATTAAAAATCACAATGATAGAAATGTATTGAAACAAACACGGTCATGATACTTAAACTAGCAAAAATATCATTTTAAAAGTAAAAGGGTGGCGCTGTTCTGTTAGTAAAACCCCGGACCTTGAACGTCATGACAGTGACTCGCTGCCATTACGGCAGATCGTGAAACCACAGGACAGCTTCGTGGTCCTGAAACGCCTGTCGGAAAACACTCTCCTTTTTTCTTTCAATAATGCTGGAATATCGTGTGGAATAAAACTATATTAATATGATATAGGCCGATGGTGATCACAACAAATTAACCCGGATATCTGCATAACGACTGATCTAAACACGGACAACAATGCGACCCGATGTAACAATGGAGTCTTGCAGAAGGTACGTGCTGCTCGTGGTTCTCGTTCTTTTTTCCTTCGTTCGTAACACATCGACTTCAGCGAGTCATTATTCAATACCCGAGGAAATTAAAGAAGGATCAGTTGTAGCAAACCTCGCTACTGATCTCGGCCTGGATGTGAAAACACTGAATCAGAGGAAGATGCGTCTGGATATCATCACAAACAAGAAATATCTGGATGTGAACAAAGAGACTGGGGAATTGTACATTGTGGAGAAGATTGACAGAGAATATATTTGCAATACCAAGTCGTCATCAACTTGTTATCTTAGACTGGAGGTAATATTAGACAACCCCGTGCGGATTTTTAATATAGAAGTAGAAATTCTCGATATGAATGACAACGCCCCGCAATTTCGAAGAGACGTCATACACTTGGATATTTCTGAGTCGACGCCAAAAGGAGAGAGATTCTCTCTCAGTAATGCAGTTGATCCTGATGTCGGGAGCAACTCGGTGAAAACTTACCATCTCAGTGAAAGCGAACATTTTAATATTGAAGTTCAGACCGGAAGAGAAGGGACGATGTTTGCCGAATTAATATTAAAAAAGACTTTAGACAGGGAGCAGCAGGCTGTTCATAATTTAATGCTCACAGCTGTAGATGGAGGAACACCTGCTCGATCTGGTACTGCCAGTGTTATTGTTCGTGTGTTAGACACAAATGACAACGCTCCTACGTTTGATAAAGCGATTCATAATATAAAAATACTGGAGAATTCCCCCCTAGGAAGTCTTGTTATTCATCTGAATGCAACGGATTTAGATGAGGGGTCAAACTCTGATATAATTTATTCATATAGTTTATATACGTCAGAGAAAACACAGGAAACATTTAATCTGAATCCTTCCACTGGTGAAATAACTGTGAAGGGAATGTTGAACTACGAGGACTTCAGGATTTATGACATGGAAGTTATAGCAACCGACCACGGAGCCACTAGTTTATCAGGACAATGTACCATAAAGATTCTGGTTGAAGACATGAATGACAACCACCCAGAAATATCTATTAAATCATTCCAGAGTCCAGTCAATGAAAACATAGAATTAGACACAGTGATCGCTGTGGTTAGTGTCAGTGATAAAGACTCTGGTGACAATGGAGTGGTTGATCTTCGTATTCCAGATAATATGCCTTTCAAACTGAGAGAATCCTCTGATAACTATTATGAATTAGTGGTGTCAGAGCCGTTAGACCGTGAGAAGGTCCTTGAATATGACGTCACGTTCACCGTCACAGACAGAGGTTCTCCTCCTTTATCTGACAACGAAACTATGACTTTAGAGCTGCTGGATATTAATGACAATGTTCCACAGTTCCCTCAGTCGTTTTACACGATCCGTGTGATGGAGAATAACGCACCTGGGGCCTTGCTCAGTTCACTCACTGCCTTTGACCCTGATCTTCATGAAAACCAGTATCTGGTTTATTTCATCCTAGAGAGGGAGATAGCCAACACCTCCATGTCCATGCTGTTCTCAATCAACCCAGAGAACGGTAACCTTTACGCACTGAAAACTTTTGACTATGAGATCGAGAAGGAGTTTCTTTTCCACATCGAGGCCAGAGACTCTGGCTCTCCTCCACTCAGCAGTAACGTCACCGTCCATATTGTTATTGTGGACCAGAACGACAACGCTCCGGTTATCGTGTCTCCGTGGCGCGCGCACGGCTCGGTGGTGGAGGAGAAGATCCCCAGATCCACAGATAAAGGATCTCTGGTTTCCAAGGTGATCGCTTTAGACACAGACTCGGTGCACAACTCTCGGATTACCTACCAGTTTCTACAGGTGACTGATGTCACCTTGTTCAGTCTGGACCAATACAACGGAGAGATCCGGACCATGAGGATGTTCAGTTACAGAGATCCACGCCACCAGAGACTGGTTGTTGTTGCCAAGGACAACGGGGATCCCGCTCTCTCTGCTACAGTCACCATCAAGCTGTCCACGGTGGAGACTGTCGTTAAGGCCTACTCTGACATGACTGAGGTGCCTCTAGAGTACGACATCTTCTCAGACCTAAACCTGTATCTGGTGATCGGTCTGGGCTCCGTGTCGTTTCTCCTGCTCATCACCATATTGGTCACCATCGTGCTCAAGTGTCAGAAACCCAAGCCCAGCAACGCGACTCTTCCCTGCAGGAACAGTCTGATCAGTGAGAGGAACTCCACCATCGCAGATTCCACTCTGGTCTCCAACGATGCCTACTGGTACAGTCTGTTTCTGGCAGAGACCAGGAAAGGAAAGATGGTGGTCAGACAGCCTGTGCCAAAGGGCTCCAGATACATCGTGTCCAGTTTACCGAGAGGAACAGGACTCACAAATACGAGCGACTCAGCAGCTTCTACTCTGCAGGTATGGTGAAACATGTTTCTGACGTGATTTACACTTAACTGTATTCGGTGAATCTCAGTCCACTTCTCTTTGAACACAACAGTCTTGTCCTGTGTTTGAAAAAATTTCTTCTTCTTTTCACTTCTTTTGATTCATTACGCACAATGACTTAAAGTAAAAATGCCATAACTTCCACCAACAGCATGTTACAAAAGTGCTATTACACTTATTACTGTTTTAGTAACAATCCATTACAATCACATGGAAACTTACAAATACGTTGACCCATTATCTTTAGTTTTCCATAAGTAGTGTTTTTGTTATCTAAGTATTAATATTTTGTTATGTATCATTGTTGGAAGGAGAAGTTAGGCAGACTGCAGGGCAAATATATCATATTGAAAACGAGGTCAAGATCAATAGAATTATTTATCATATAGGGACACTTTTGATTTTATCGTGTTGAACATTGTTTTTATGCACAGACTCCTGTGCTTAAAACTCAAACATAAAACGAACATGTCCGTCCAAGAGACCACATGTAGTGATGCATGCAAAGAGCAGTAGTTGTTTTGTGCTTTTAATGTTGAAGTTGCCGACTAATTTATATTTTCAGTCCCAACTAAATGTGTTCCCTAAGTTACAAACTGTTAAGTTATTATTTCATCCAAGGTTTGGTAATGGATAACGAAAAATATTTACCGTTTTTCCTAGTCATTTTAATGAAACAGTACGACAACATATCATATAAAGGTTATGATAAATGTTTAAGTTTTGTTTCACTTTACTAAACTTAAGACAAATCGCTGGATATTGGAATTATTTGTACATTTCTTAAATCCGTTCATCTAGCATTGACTACTTCAGGCCTAATATAAAGCTTAGTTTACTTTTGAGACTACCGGTAATAAGGCAAACAGAAAAAAGTTAAGAATACAAATGAGGATTCACTTCTGTGACTGTCATTATTTTTACACCCAGAAAACGGCACGTAAAGTCAAACACGAACGTGAGGTGTGTTATTCTGCATTCACAGGGTATTTAGTATAGTATATGTTCATTTCAGTGTAATAAATTGAAAGAGCATTTACAAAATTAAATAAACAACACAACGATGGAATAAGACAACTTTTAATTGTTCGCACAAAGACTATGACAAACTTTATCAATTTAATAACATAATTTCATCCAATTTTATAAAGTTCATACACAACTCATCTTTACCGATGCGCAGAGCCCCTGAAAGGACGGCTAATGTCGCTGCTCTCAACAAAGACACACTAAACGATGATGTCATCGTTCTCGGGATGGGTGATTGGAGAATACACAGGCAGACATATTTCACGTAAACCTCTGCAGATACCAGTATGAAGAAACGTGTCCGCTGAAGACACTCACTGCCTTTCACGACTGGAAAAAAGGAATAATTCTTCGCTCCTCAGCACATCAAATTTCCAGACTTTAAACACGGACCAATGGCTCATCTTATTCGTCTGTGTCCGTGGAGAGGGTACGTTTTTGTATTCATTTTTCTTTATGTCATCACGACCACAGTCTCCGCCGTCAACCACTATTCTGTTCCAGAGGAAATGGAGGAAGGATCTGTCGTCGCTAATTTAGCAACGGATTTGGGTCTGGACGTAAAAACTCTGAATACAAGGAAAATGCGCGTTGACGCTATAGGCAACAAAAAATATCTCGACATCAACAAAGAGACTGGAGAGCTGTTTATATTAGAAAGAATAGACAGAGAGTTTTTATGCGCACTGAAGACAGCCACGTCTTGCTTTCTTAAATTAGACGCTACAATTGAAAATCCAATACGAATGTTTAATATTGAGGTCGAAATCACGGACATTAATGATAACGCTCCTCATTTCCGACGAGGAACGATGCACTTGGACATCTCTGAATCCAGCCCCATCGGAGAGAGGTTCTCACTGAATAACGCAGCGGATCCAGATGTTGGAACGAATTCTGTGAAGGATTACCACCTGAGCTCAAGTGAACATTTTGCACTTGAAATTCAGACGGGGAGAGATGGATCAAAGTTCGCTGATTTGATACTTAAAAAAGCTTTAGACAGAGAGAAGCAGGCTGTTCATAATCTAATGCTGACTGCTGTGGACGGTGGAGTTCCCACGCGTACAGGTACAGCCAGCGTCATTGTTCGTGTGCTCGATGTGAATGACAACGCCCCTTCGTTTGACAAAGACAGATACGCTGTGCACGTGATGGAGAACTCACCGATTGGAAGTCTAGTGATCAAACTAAACGCCACTGATTTAGATGAAGGCTCCAACTCTGATATTGTTTATTCATATAGTTTGTATACATCAGAGAGAACACAGAATGTGTTCAAACTGAATTCAGAAAACGGTGAAATCAGAGTGAAAGAGATGATTAATTATGAAGATATTAAACTTTATGAAATGGAAGTTATTGCCAGTGATAAAGGACAAAACTCCTTATCTGGACAGTGTAAGCTGACGATACAGGTGACAGATATGAATGATAATCATCCAGAAATTTCTATTAAATCCTTTCAGAGTCCGATAAAAGAAAATGAACCAATAGACACAGTGATCGCTGTGGTTAGTGTCAGTGATAAAGACTCTGGTGACAATGGAGTGGTTGATCTTCGTATTCCAGATAATATGCCTTTCAAACTGAGAGAATCCTCTGATAACTATTATGAATTAGTGGTGTCAGAGCCGTTAGACCGTGAGAAGGTTCATGAATATGACGTCACTTTCACCGTCACAGACAGAGGTACTCCTCCTTTATCTGATAATGAAACTATGACTTTAGAGCTGCTGGATATTAATGACAATGTTCCACAGTTCCCTCAGTCGTTTTACACGATACGTGTGATGGAGAATAATGCACCTGGGGCCTTGCTCAGTTCACTCACTGCCTTTGACCCTGACCTCCATGAAAACCAGTATCTGGTTTATTTCATTCTAGAGAGGGAGATAGCCAACACCTCCATGTCCATGCTGTTCTCCATCAACCCAGAGAACGGTAATCTTTACGCACTGAAAACTTTTGACTATGAGATCGAGAAGGAGTTTCTTTTCCACATCGAGGCCAGAGACTCTGGTTCTCCTCCACTCAGCAGTAACGTCAGCGTCCATATTGTTATTGTGGACCAGAACGACAACGCTCCGGTTATCGTGTCTCCGTGGCGCGCGCACGGCTCGGTGGTGGAGGAGAAGATCCCCAGATCCACAGATAAAGGATCCCTGGTTTCCAAGGTGATCGCTTTAGACACAGACTCGGTGCACAACTCTCGGATTACCTACCAGTTTCTACAGGTGACTGACGTCACCTTGTTCAGTCTGGACCAATACAACGGAGAGATCCGGACCATGAGGATGTTCAGTTACAGAGATCCACGCCACCAGAGACTGGTTGTTGTTGCCAAGGACAACGGGGATCCTGCTCTCTCTGCCACAGTCACCATCAAGCTGTCCACGGTGGAAACTGTTGTTAAGGCCTACTCTGACATGACTGAGGTGCCTCTAGAGTACGACATCTTCTCAGACCTAAACCTGTATTTGGTGATCGGTCTGGGCTCCGTGTCGTTTCTCCTGCTCATCACCATATTGGTCACCATCGTGCTCAAGTGTCAGAAACCGAAGCCCAGCAACGCGACTCTTCCCTGTAGGAACAGTCTGATCAGTGAGAGGAACTCCACCATCGCAGATTCCACTCTGGTCTCCAACGATGCCTACTGGTACAGTCTGTTTCTGGCAGAGACCAGGAAAGGAAAGATGGTGGTCAGACAGCCTGTGCCAAAGGGCTCTAGATACATCGTGTCCAGTTTACCGAGAGGAACAGGACTCACAAACACGAGCGACTCAGCAGCTTCTACTCTGCAGGTATGGAGAAACATGCACTTAAAATGTGTTTAACTTAACTTTGTTCATGGACTATTATCAAGTCCTCTCAAAAGTTTCCACAACTGTTGTGGCGTTGTTGGGCTTGAGAATATTTGCTCTCTTCTTTCTTTTTTTTGGTTAATATCTATAAATAGTTAAAAATAGCTATGATGATCTTTCCAACAGACCATCTCACGTAAACTCATGAAAGTTTACAAATATGTTCATAAATAATATACAGTTTCCCTTTCATAAATACATGTTCTATATTATTTCATCATTAATTAATATTAAGTATCCAAATGAGTAACGTGGTACATTCAGCCTCCATTGCTTTAAAAAGTAACAATTTCGAAATTTTACTCAATAAACAGGTGGATGATTGATTTCCTCATGTTTGGAAATCTTTTACAAACAGACACTCGTGCGTAAAACTCAAGGAGCACAAAGGAAATAGGATGCAGTTGTTTACTTTACAATTACTCTATAGAAACTTGAGAAAAACTTCACATTCACTAAACTATTATATACAAAATACAAAATTAAATTAAATTAACAGAAATCTATACTTTCTTTTTCTGATATATTTACTTCAACATTTCGGGGGTTAAAAGTTCGAAAATCAGAAGAACACGTCTCCAAATAACTTACTTTCAGGTTCTTAAAATGTGATCAAAACTGACACATACGCAGACTTTTTTTATTGATAAATGTTTTGTTGAAAAAGTTGAAAATGCTCATACAAAACTATTTTCGTCGCTGCTCTCCACAAAAATACACTTCCTGGTGAGGTCATTGATCATTAAACTATTAGATACAAAATACAAACCTTAAATTAACAGAAATCTATACTTTCTTTTTCTGGTATATTCACTTCAACATTTCGGGGGTTCAAAGTTCAAAAATCAGAAGAACACGTCACCAAATAACTTACTTTCAGTTTCCTAAAATGTAATAGAAACTGACACAAACAGACTTTTTGTAATTATGAATTTATTGTTGAAAAAGTTGAAAATACTCATACAAAACTATTTTCGTCGCTGCTCTCCACAAAAATACACTTCCTGGTTTGGTCATCGATCACATGATAGTTCATTGGTGGAACGGAAGTCAGTGGTTGCATCAACAGCGCGTCACTCCTCATCTCAGCAGCACAGAGACATCATTTCCCTCCAGAGCCTTGGTTCGTTTCTGCATTCAGCAGGAGGAGGACGCGTCCACGTTCCAGCACATTTCACCAGCTGCAAACACGGAATCTGCACGATGGCGCACGATATACAGAGCGTGTTCTGGAGACGGTACGTTTACGCATTTCTTTTTCTCGCTGTCATCACGACCACAGTCTCCGCCGTCAGCCACTATTCTGTTCCCGAAGAAATGGAGGAAGGATCTGTCGTCGCCAATTTAGCAACGGATTTGGGTCTGGACGTGAAGACTCTGAATAGAAGGAAAATGCGCGTTGACGCTGGTGGAAACAAAAAATATCTCGACATCAACAAAGAGACTGGAGAGCTGGTTATATTGGAAAGAATAGACAGAGAGTCGTTATGCACATCGAAAACCACGTCTTGCTTTCTTAAATTAGACGCTACGATTGAAAATCCAATACGAATGTTTAATATTGAGGTCGAAATCACGGACATTAATGATAACGCTCCTCATTTCCGACGAGGAACGATGCACTTGGACATCTCTGAATCCAGCCCCGTCGGAGAGAGGTTCTCGCTGAATAACGCAGCGGATCCAGATGTTGGAGCGAATTCTGTGAAGGATTACCACCTGAGCTCAAGTGAACACTTCTCTATTGAAATTCAGACGGGGAGAGATGGGACGAAATTTGCTGATTTGATACTTAAAAAAGCTTTAGACAGAGAGAAGCAGGCTGTTCATAATCTAATGCTGACTGCTGTGGACGGTGGAGTTCCCACGCGTACAGGTACAGCCAGCGTCATTGTTCGTGTGCTCGATGTGAACGACAACGCCCCTTCGTTTGACAAAGACAGATACGTTGTGCAAGTGATGGAGAACTCACCAATTGGAAGTCTAGTAATCAAACTAAACGCCACTGATTTAGATGAAGGCTCCAACTCTGATATTGTTTATTCATTTAGTTTGTATACATCAGAGAGAACACAGAATGTGTTCAAACTGAATTCAGAAAACGGTGAAATCAGAGTGAAAGAGATGATTAATTATGAAGATATTAAACTTTATGAAATGGAAGTTATTGCCAGTGATAAAGGACAAAACTCCTTATCTGGACAGTGTAAGCTGACGATACAGGTGACAGATATGAATGATAACCATCCAGAAATTTCTATTAAATCCTTTCAGAGTCCGATAAAAGAAAATGAACCAATAGACACAGTGATCGCTGTGGTTAGTGTCAGTGATAAAGACTCTGGTGACAATGGAGTGGTTGATCTTCGTATTCCAGATAATATGCCTTTCAAACTGAGAGAATCCTCTGATAACTATTATGAATTAGTGGTGTCAGAGCCGTTAGACCGTGAGAAGGTTCATGAATATGACATCACTTTCACTGTCACAGACAGAGGTTCTCCTCTTTTATCTGATAATGAAACTATGACTTTAGAGCTGCTGGATATTAATGACAATGTTCCAGAGTTCCCTCAGTCGTTTTACACGATACGTGTGATGGAGAATAATGCACCTGGGGCCTTGCTCAGTTCACTCACTGCCTTTGATCCTGACCTCCATGAAAACCAGTATCTGGTTTATTTCATTCTAGAGAGGGAGATAGCCAACACCTCCATGTCCATGCTGTTCTCCATCAACCCAGAGAACGGTAATCTTTACGCACTGAAAACTTTTGACTATGAGATCGAGAAGGAGTTTCTTTTCCACATCGAGGCCAGAGACTCTGGTTCTCCTCCACTCAGCAGTAATGTCACCGTGCATATTGTTATTGTGGACCAGAACGACAACGCTCCGGTTATCGTGTCTCCGTGGCGCGCACATGGCTCGGTGGTGGAGGAGAAGATCCCCAGATCCACAGATAAAGGATCCCTGGTTTCCAAGGTGATCGCTTTAGACACAGACTCGGTGCACAACTCTCGGATTACCTACCAGTTTCTACAGGTGACTGACGCCACCTTGTTCAGTCTGGACCAGTACAACGGAGAGATCCGGACTATGAGGATGTTCAGTTACAGAGATCCACGCCACCAGAGACTGGTTGTTGTTGCCAAGGACAACGGGGAGCCCGCTCTCTCTGCTAGAGTCACCATCAAGCTGTCCACGGTGGAGACTGTCGTTAAGGCCTACTCTGACATGACTGAGGTGCCTCTAGAGTACGACATCTTCTCAGACCTAAACCTGTATTTGGTGATCGGTCTGGGCTCCGTGTCGTTTCTCCTGCTCATCACCATATTGGTCACCATCGTGCTCAAGTGTCAGAAACCCAAGCCCAGCAACGCGGCTCTTCCCTGCAGGAACAGTGTGATCAGTGAGAGGAACTCCACCATTGCAGATTCCACTCTGGTCTCCAACGATGCCTACTGGTACAGTCTGTTCCTGGCAGAGACCAGGAAAGGAAAGATGGTGGTCAGACAGCCTGTGCCAAAGGGCTCCAGATACATCGTGTCCAGTTTACCGAGAGGAACAGGACTCACAAACACAAGCGACTCAGCAGCTTCTACTCTGCAGGTACAAATGACCACTCACTGCAACTTTAATAAATACTTATTCTTAACTTAAATTTTATCATTAAAGTTCACTCTTAAACTTTTCAATAATGGTCCCTGGCATAATTTTCGTATCTTTCAGGAAATCTCCTCTAAAGCTAAAAATAATGATTAAAAAGTGAATAATAATAACAGGAAACTTACTTCCACATAAAAACAGCAGTTAAATTTGCATCAGAAAAAAAACAGAAATATGTAAAACAAACAAAAAAAACATGACTTTTATTGATAAACATTTTAAATAGAAAGTAAATGATCACAACCAAAATAACATGCATATCATTAAATATCAAGTAATAAGAAAACAATATTGGATGTCCAAAGTTTCCCTTTGCTTTAATAAAATATTGTAAAACTGTATTTGCAGTTTTGCTGTTGTTTTATCGAGCAAAGCTGAAACTGCTTTTTCATTGAAAATAGTTAAGAGACATTTTCATATGACTTTTGTTTGTGGCCTCGTGTCGGTGGAAACATTGGATTATATTCACAGTCTAACACGGAACAAATATTTGATACACAGAGACCCTGATTTATTTTGGTCTGTTTGTGTAGACTCTTGTGTTATTCTTAATAATCTGTCCAATTATTTTACGCATGAGTGGTTTTCAAGTACTTTGCATAAATAACCCTAATGGACTAATCACTTTTTCCCTCTGTACTAAGCAAGGAAACAACTTCTTTGGTGCATTCCTGCAGACATGTGCTCTGCTTCTTCTGTGGCGCTTGTCTCCTCTCAGTTTCACAGGATTGGAGAGTCATCTATTCATATATCGACCTATCTATCATATATATATCCATCTATCTTATAGCTTTTCCTATCTATCTATCTATCTATCTATCTATCTATCTATCTATCTATCTATCTATCTATCTATCTATCTATCTATCTATCTATCTATCTATCTATCTATCTATCTATCTATCGTTCTATCGTTCTATCGTTCTATCTATCTATCTCTCCATAACTCTATCTATCTATGATGGTAAGTATGCTACAGGAACATGTACATAACTAAATGTAAATCTGTTTAACTCAGTTATATGAGTAACTGTCACGAGATGCATTATCATTTGCTGATAATGTTAAATCTGTGATCTACATGTATGTCAAACATTTAACTCTTGTGCCAGGACACCGACTCTGTGATCATACAAACACACGTAATCTTTGTCTGTGATTGCATTGATCTGACAATTTTGTTTTTTTCTTCCCACTCTAAAGTACCCTAAATGAGGGAAGTCCATTCTGCAGTTGGAGGTATGCCGGAGTCTCACTCCCCCGCCCCGGGTGCCCTTTAATGAATGATGTTTTGAGTGGATGTTTGTTTATCCTTTTGTCTTGTCTAACTTGTTGTGGAGAGGGAGGTTTTATTTGCAAGGCTCACATGCAGTTTGCTGAATCCCCACATTTCAGTCCCTGTTACTCATATTTCATTTTCATCCTTAAACCCCACTAAAATGTCTCTGTGTAAGCTGAAAAACAATTATGATTATTACCTCAGAATCACATCACTTCCCTAATTTTCTGCTATTTGACAAATTATTAAAATACAGCCTCAATGACCTTCATGGATCTCAGGGGACAGAGACGTTACACCATGACAGTCACATAGTTAAAGACATAACAATAATCCGGGGGAGATTTGATGGCTAAATGCTTAGGGCACATACAACACATTTACACATTCTCTGAGCAGCAGATTCCTACTTTGACGCCTGGGCAGCTGGAAGATTTCTTGCATGTCTTCCCCTCCTCTCTCCCCTACATTCCCTCTATCTCTCCACTTTCAATGGCAAAGAGAAAAGGCTAAAAGCATATACGTACACAAAGAGAGACAAATCACCACACAGCTTTCTTTTAGGCTCATCCAGTACTAATAATTCAAACATTAGCATGCAGCTCTGTAATATAACATAATCAATGATCACAGTTATAAAATAACCCATCCCTACAATTAACATTTTCTGCCTTTGCTGTTTTAACATTCAGGCTTCTGTTATTACCAAAGAAAATATTGATTTGTCCTTAACTGAACTGCTATGTTGTCAAAAGAATGTTCTGCATACAAAGATGAATCCGTAATCATCCCCTAATCACTCATCACCCTCTCGTCAATGTTGGAATGTGACTGTGCTGTTTTTGAATGATTGGGTTCGTCAAACAAGTAAATTGTCTGTGTGTTACTGACTTCACAGATCGGCACTTTTGAATTTCTATCTGCTGTGTAGTGTGAGTCATGACCCAATTCTTTGTGCAGGAGTGGCGCAAAGTGAAACCAGTCACCCAGTTACCTAGCAACCACTCTCCTCCACCTAATACTGGAGCATGGTTTTCATTGATAGACCCACTGCCTCACCACTACATGTTCGAGGATCGTCCCGACCCTGTCCCCCACTTTGTCCTCTGCCTGAAGCCCCTGTCTTGAGTGGCGGACGTCGGCTGCATGAAGCGTATCAGTTTGGCTGGTCGCAGGGTTGTTTCCGCCGGGTGTCTCCTTCAGATTTATCTAATTCTCTTGTCTTGTCGGCAGGGCTCCACCGCCAGCAGCAGCAGCGGCAGCGGCAGCTCCACTTAAGGACACACACCTCCGACTGCATCCCGCATCTTTGCTGACATGACGACATCACACGAGGAAAAGAGGAAACCCCCGACTCTCGCACAGCCATCTCCATCCTGCTCGGTCCAGTCCCTGCTACTGTTCCTCGCACTGTGCAGGTGTCATGCTTCAAAACCGAACAGCCTGCTGTGGATAATCAACGACACGACCCTCCCCCTCTCTTTCTTTAAGCACATAGAAAGCCAATCAATAACGTCTCCCTGTCCATTCAATATGCATGAGAGCGCAGACTGCACGGCTTCAATCACACTTCACAAACATTTTCAAGAGGAGAAATTTGCAAAGGAGACTGTACATTCAAATGGCACCAGTGGATATTCAAAGAAGCCACAACAAGGACTATTCGAGTGGACACGGGAATGTTGACATGCCTTTAAGAGACTGTTTTCCCTCTCTAAAAAAGAAACACATGTTAATATTACATTTCTTACCTTTGTGCTTTGTCTTGCTCCATAACAGCATTGATGTATTGTATATGTATGTGTAAGTTAACAAAGAAGTGAAACAGCACAATTAACTAAGCGTGAGAAGAGCACCAACCTAATATTTTAAAGTGTGAAACTAAAGGGATTCAGTATTTTATAAATGTGGTAGCATTTAGAAGTTTGTTTTGTTTTGTACTTGACTTTGGGCTTTGTATGTGAGCTATAGGCCTACATATGTGTATGAGTGCTAACAGATTTATAAACTAAGTTTACCAGTACATCTAATAGACAAGAGTGAGGCTTTTAGCCATTATGTATTATATCCGCCTGTCACTTGTTTTTGCATGGAATGATCAAAGTTACTTTATAGTTTTACGTATTTTATGATATTGAGCAATCCATTGTCTAGAGTTAGACATCATCTGTTTAGTCTTTTTCTAAACAAGATAGAGGACCACAGTTTATGGGACCATGATATGAAGTACAAGAGTGTTAAACCGTCTTTTTACAAAGTGCTAGGTTTTCAGATGTTTTGTCCACTCAGACATTACCTGGAAAATATGACTGTAGGTGATTTAAAATGAAGACAGTGAGTCTTTGAACATGGATTTATTAATGTCTCAGTGTTAGTACTGTGTACAGATAACAAACATTTTAATTTGTTAAAGCCAAAGTCTGGATGTTCCTTGATTTTTTCATCTTCTGAGTTTGTGTATTAAGTGGAAAACTCAGAACTTAACATGACGATTTAATACTTAAACAACTTAGTCATTATTGATGCCACTCAATGAAAGCTGTGCTCATGTGTATGACTAACTTCCTTATGTATCTGCATATGCAAAACATGTATAGGGATATATCATAAATCATATATCTGTATCTATACATCTGCCTTTTCACATTAATAACAACGCAGGACTCAAACAAAATCAGTGCAACATGTGCCATCCGATTTATGGACCAACTTGTGTGTGAAAGCAAAACAACAGTAGTCAAACTCTTTAGCACAGCTCACATTGCATTTCTTGTATAAAGTTGTATAGTGTTACAGGAAACATACAGCGTCTGCATTTGTATAGTGGTGCGTTCATGGTGCAATATGTAGTGACTTGTAAAATGTGAGCTTATTGTATGCTATGGTCTGGTCTGTACAATCTAATAAATACAGAAACCTACATAGAAAATGCTAAGTTAACGATGGACTTCTGAATCTCTCCATGTTTTACATCAAATGGTGTAATATAAAATATATGACAGCTGAATTAATATGAGGGCAGTTTTAATCCTGAAACTACATTCATGTTGAAACGGTTAAAAGGTTAAATGGTGAGTTTATTTTATCACATTTTCTGCCACATCCTTGCTACCCAGTCAACAAACTTAAGTTTAACTTCATTATATATCATAATGTCTGTAACTTCTTAAACAAACAAGAGGCACTTTTGCTTTGGAACAGTTTGATGTTGCTGTCTGCGTGTATTTAATGTATTTGAAGTGCTGTATGCCTGTTGATTCAGGGACTAAATTATCATTCATTTAATAGAGTGATTGACTAAGGAACATCATTTCTACAAGCTTGTATTTTCAATTTATAAAAAAGACGTTATGGTGGCACATTAAGGTTCACATAGCATAGTTTTCCCAGATATTTACTGAATCCAATTTATACTTTTTTGTGGACCATAAATCTAAACAGAGTTAGAAAAATAAAATTGAATGAACATCAAATTATCCCTCATACAACACCTGGTTTATGACACTAAAGGATAAGTTGTTGAGTGTACGTGTTGAGGTTTATTTGCTGGACAATGGCCAGTGTTTTTATTTCAAAAACACACGACTGAAAAGGTGATAGGAATGTTTACAGCTCATTACTTTTTTCCAAGGCCAATATTTTCCGTTGATTTGTGCATGATGATATTGGAGTCTAAAACACACCCTTTTCTATTTGTTTTCGAAAAGATGTCAGGTCAAGTCATTTATTTATATAGCATATTAAAAACAACAGTAGTTAAGACAAGACAATTTACAATCTGTAGATCTGTAGGATTCTCAGATCTGTGGTTTCTATTTTTATCTTCTTTGTTCTCTCTGAAACTGAGATGGTGACTAAAAAACAAGTGTCAAAGAAAAGACAATGTTCACTTTTAGAGATTGTTTCTCTACAGCCGCTCTGCTTCAGGAACACGAGTTGTCACCGTCGCTCTGGACTCCCCCCCTTTGGAATGTAAGTATTGATTCAAGTGAAAACTCAATTGTTTGTATATTTAAGTTCTACAAGACATAGATAAAAAATACAAATATGAATACATAACAGAACACGAATTATCTGCAAGGCAAGAGTAATAAAGAATGATTATTCTTTTTCTTATATAGTGTCTTTCCGCCAAATTGTCAATTGGCTTAGATTTAAAGGGTTTCTCTGTTTCTGAAAACACAATTTTTTATAGGTAACAATATATGTCTGATTGAAGTGCATGGTACCCACTGAACCATCCATTTCAGTACCGTGGCGAACCATACACTTCATTGAGTAGTGGTGAAATAGTTTAAATCTAAACTCTGCGACAATGCTTTCCTGCCTTAAAAGATTTAGGGTGGACATAGGGACTCATGTTAAAATAAATAATTAACAGCACAAAGTGTAAAGTGATGATATACTGTGTATTAAAAATGCATTTATATACTCTCATGTGTTCTGTGGGTTAATTTTTTTTTCCATGTAACATTTTAGCTCCAGAGTTTGGCACACCTGCTTAAATAGAACAAATTGGCACCATTCCTGGAAAACAATGAGCAGTCACTACAAAATGAAATCTGTTACCATGGCATCACATAGCTCATGTGCATATCATTCAACATCAAACAAAACTGCCCATTTCTGAATACCACTCACTACACAGGGCGAAGTACAGGGACAGTGCTGTGTCGATACTGACCCTTAACATTATTACTACTTTCAAATTCATATGAATTTTTTTATTATTCTGAATTTCATTTACTGATTTCCATGCACGCAAACCAGTGAGAATAGTAATAGTAGAGAGATTCTGCCCACTTGAAAAGCTCCAACACTGCTAACACAGCTCAGCCTGCCTTCAACAATAAAAATGTCTTCATATGTGTCCTTGTTCAGCAAGACTTAGTCATTTGAACTTCTTAGATTTTTAAGATACTTTGGTTTAAAGGGTATTTTTAGCTAATTTCTTACTCTTTTTTCATATTGACAAATCTCCAGTTCTCGACTGATTGAGGAAGGTTTCAGATCATAACGATGCCCAGGGGTTCATTCCTTTTAAGGGCAATTAATTGTATTCACAAATGTTTTTTCTTCTAATCTAAGCACGTGTGAGTTTAAACAAGAGGGACAAAGGCAGGCATTTGAGAAAGTGCTCTGTCATGATGGCAGTGGAAAGCGGCTCCAGCCACATGTCCTCCTCTGGGTTGTCATTTGTGATCAGTCAGCACATTATGACGCATCTAAAAAAAAAAGTGTGGTGTATAGCTAAACTATGAAGAAGCATTTGAATAGAATATAATTCAAAAATCATCATTAGGTTTGGTTTTGTGCAATAAACAGCGTGATCATGTAAACACTGTTTTAAAAACAGTGATTCTAATGAGTGTGTCTGCTCCTCTGTCTGCCTCTTTGTGTGTGTGCATGCATGACCTCATCTCCCCAGAGAGATGAGGTCATGTGTGCATGTGCAGGAGAGATTGAAATTCAGCACCACAGAATGAATCATTTTAATTCAATATCCACTTTATCACCACATTTCCCGCAGCATATTTTTAAATTGAGTGTTTGCTGTCTGAATGTGTGGTGTCTCAAATCCAGACTTAAAGCTTTGTTATGGTGTCTAGTTTTGATAATATAATGTTTGTTTGGAAAACATTTTTAAATTTCCTTTCTCATCACCACCCGACTCAGTCACACTGCCTGTTGTCTGCAGTGCTGGTCTGACACACACAACAATGTGGAGCAAAACACTGCAACAACCACCAGCTGGCAGTAGTTGCCCAACACATGCTGTAATGCTGTATTTCATTTTTTTGTGTATTTTTCGGATCTCTCTTGCAAAACATCTCTTTTGTAAGAAATACAAATATTGTGTTGTAAATAAAATATTGGGAATGGATAACAAGACAAAGAGGAACACGTGTATTATGTATTTTACAGAATTAAAGCATTCAGACTGTGTCGATAGGGCTGACTTTCTTTGTCTGCAGCATCCCTCCCCCCTCTGCTTCCTTCCTCTCTGGGTGTGCGCTCGATTTCAGCACCGTGGACAGTGACCTGCCTAATGGAGCTGCGTTGCCATGGTGACGTGATGTCTTTTTGCCGGAGCACAGTGTGCTGTGGAGCCAGCCACACCCGTGGACCCCCCTCCTCCACTACACAGTGCAGTACCAGCAGCCTGCAGACATCATATGAGCCTCCCCTGCTGAATATGAATGCTTAATTAGCTTAATAAGGGATGATAAGTTAAAACAATTTGGTATCATTGCTGGAGAGGCAGATATTAGGCGGAGGTGATGCGGAATGCGGCAGCGCACATGCACGCGCACGCGCAGTATACGTTTGGCCTACATCCAGAACCAATACGTGGCAGAAGCAGGTGGGAGGGGTGCGCACACTCTGGGTCTTTATATGGGTCAGCTTGTTTCCTGGCTGCCGTTATTAGAGTCATCATGTATTTTTTTCCTGTCATGGTTTTCATCTGGATGTTCACTTGCTCTGCTGCAGTGCGGAAAGGCTGCTGCGAGGCGGACAAGGCACAACAACGTGTGACCACTGCAGAGCTGCAATATGAGTGGGCTCATGTGAGCAGCACTTGCAGGTGTAGTCCAGGAGATGTCACTGTTCACCTCTGCAATAGGGAGTAAGGTTGTGGGAGTGTGCTGAACAGACCACATAGAGTTTAAGCAGATAGATTATGAATGGCAGCAAATTCTTAAGCACCAACACAATAAAGAGGTAAAGGTTCATCTTAAGTGCCTGGATTCAGTTGACAAACGTTAACTTAAAGACTCACCACTGCAGATCATTACCATAATCGCACAGTATTTTGCTCATAGCACAGTCTGTCAGCTGGAGTCACTAAACAATGACACTTGTCCAGAGAAAGCAGCAAATTCAACACACATGGAAAATATATGTTAACATATATATAAAACCAATTTATATATAGGGGAATTATTAATGAATACATATGTATTTGTGTTTGGATGTAACTTTATAATGATTATTTCCAAACTGCATCACCCTCTACAGACCCACATCATTTTTCTTGCTGCGGGTAAAAGAATACAAATGCTGTAAATCCAACTTCATATTGTTTCCTCTCGAGACAAAACAGAGATATAACAAACATTTACATTATTATTATACTATATTACATTAAACATAAATATTAACAATTTTAGGAACACTGTTGGTAATGGCAAATATCTATAAGTGGGGAACAGACATCATAAAACAATGGGATAAAAAAAATGACTTATCACTTAAACTTATACACTTTTTGGAAAGATAAACACATCCCTCAGGTTCAAGATATTGATATTATTATTCATTTTCAGTATGGGCTTGTAAGAGCCAGATTTCAATACACACCTAAATGTTAAAATATTAAGATATGTGTTCATAATAACCCAGTTTTAGAGAATCTTAGAGCATGTGTGGAATATTATTTTCAACAAAATCTCACATGCTAGACTAGCAGCATCGCAGCAGTGACAACGGGTGGTGCTGTTACACTACATATACTCACAGTGGTTGCGTCTGTGGGAGAGGCGCATCTTTTTTTTTACATGTGCAAAGAGACCGGGTGAGAGAACAGCCTTAACAGCCTTCATCCTTCTGCTGGAAATGATGGTTCCCGTGGACCTTTCTTGTTTATTCTCCATAAAAGGAAACTGAAAATCACATAAGAGTTTTGTTGACGGATTTAATCCCAGCGATCAAATCAAACAATGGCGACATCGGACAGCAATAGACAGCGACTGGATGTGTGGATTTTCTTTTGTCTGACGCTGCTGGTTGTGATTCAACTGGATGGAATCTCTGCTCAAATCCGGTATTCCATCCAGGAAGAAGTGAAATTAGGGACGCCAGTGGGAAACGTGGCCAAAGACCTTGGATTAGATCTTGGACGACTGGTGGATAGAAACCTCCGTGTCGTGTCAGGAATAAAGCAGGATCTGTTTAAGGTAAATGCAAGAGATGGGGTTCTGTTGGTAAACCAGCGAGTGGACAGAGAGGAGCTGTGCGTAAAAACCGCTCCGTGCGTAGCAAATCTGAAAGCGGTGGTCGAAAATCCACTCGAGATGCATCAAGTTATAGTGGAAATAATCGATGTAAACGACAACTCGCCGAAATTCCCCGAAGAAAACTACACATTGGAAGTACTGGAGTCCGCCGTGGTGGGATCTCGATTTCAAATGGAAGGAGCCCACGACTTGGATGTTGGTTTGAATTCCTTACAGTCATATAAGCTGAACAACAACCAGTATTTTCGACTGGAAACAGAGGAATCTGGGGAGGATGGAAAAGTGCCATTCCTGATTTTACAACGACCTCTGGATCGAGAACACACAGCTCAACACTGGTTACAATTAACAGCGTCAGATGGAGGGAAACCATCGAAATCTGCAGCAATTAATATCACCGTTATTGTGTCAGACGTAAATGACAACCCACCTGTGTGTCGTAAACAGAAATACACCGTGACAATAAAGGAAAACGCACCTGCGGGAACATTTCTTCTGATAGTGAACGCAACAGACTCGGATGAGGGTATGAACGGTGAGATCGAGTATTCTCTGAGGGGTAAACTCAGAGGCCTGTCTTCTGAGCCGTTTGATTTGGATCGTACAACTGGCAGACTAACAGTGAAAGGAGGCCTCGATTACGAAGAGAAGCAGGTCTATGAGATTAAGGTACTGGCTGCGGACAAAGGGGCCGTGTCTCTGTCCACACACTGCAACGTGCTGGTTAGAGTGGAAGACGTGAATGATAACCATCCCGAGATAGAGATCACGTCCCTCTCCAGTCGCATTCCAGAGGACGCACCTCTTGGCACGGTGGTGGCGTTGATGGGTGTGACGGACTTGGACTCAGGTGTAAATGGTCAGGTAGTTTGCAGTGTGCCTGGACATTTGCCTTTTGACTTAAAGCCATCCCCTGACGGACAGTCATACTCTTTGATCACCAGGGACTACCTTGATAAGGAAACAATGCACGCGTATGAGATCACGATAACAGCTAAAGATTTAGGGAGCCCCGCACTGTCATCTACCAAGGTGATACAGGTGGATGTGCTCGACGTCAATGATAACAGTCCTTTGTTCACTGAGACCCCATACACGTTTTATGTGCCAGAAAATAACAAGGCTGGAATGTCAATTTTTTCAGTGCGTGCGAATGATGCTGATGGAGGTGAAAATGCAGCAGTCACATATTCACTCGATCGGAAGAGTCCAGGTCCCACTGTAACCTCCTTTTTAAATATAAACGAAGCCAATGGCACGATTTTAGCGCTGAAAAGTTTCGACTTCGAAACGCTGAAAACCTTTAAGTTCCACATTGTTGCGTCAGATTCCGGAACTCCGTCACTGAGCAGCAACGTCACAGTGAACGTGTTCATTCTGGATCAGAACGACAACGCTCCAGTCATCCTGTATCCAGTCAGCTCAAACGGTTCTGCTGAAGGTGTGGAGGAGATTCCCCGCAATGTGAACGCAGGACACTTGGTGACTAAAGTCAGAGCCTATGACGCTGATATAGGATATAACGGCTGGTTACTGTTTTCACTGCAGGAAGTTACTGACCACAGTCTCTTTGGTTTGGACCGCTATACAGGACAGATCAGAACACTTCGCTCATTCACAGAGACAGACGAGGCTGAGCACAAGCTGCTCATACTGGTCAAAGACAATGGGAACGTGTCACTCTCAGCAACAGCTACTGTCATCGTCAAAGTTGTGGAGCCCAAAGAAGCTTTTGCAGCTTCTGATGTGAAAAGTTCAACTAAAGCAGAAGAGGACAGTAATGTGACTTTTTATCTGATGATAACTGTGGGCTCGGTTTCAGCTCTTTTTCTAGTCAGTATCATCGTGCTGATTTCAATGCAGTGCTCAAAGTCAACAGACTACACTTCTAAATATCTGCCAGAGCCTAATTATGATGGGACACTGTGTCACAGCATCCAGTACAGATCTGGAGACAAACGCTACATGTTAGTTGGACCCAGGATGAGTATAGGATCTACTATAGCCCCAGGAAGCCATGCCAACACACTAATGCTGCCTGACAGGAGAGGGATGTCTGGAGAGGTAAATATATTTCGTTTCTTATATGACCTCATATGCTTTGACACGCTATGTTGAACTGTTGTTCATATGTAGAAGCAGCTCCATGTTTTCCTTCTTTTTTTTCTTTGCTCTGTCTGTGGCTGAGAAATAGCGCTGTCCGTGGTGCTGAAGGAAAACCTCCATGTGTTTCCATCAAGACTTTACCTAATTGTTTATCCTTATTGGCAAAACAACGACTAGTAGATCGACCCATAAACACTTGAGTTGTGTTTACGTCATATAGTACCCGTATGTCAAGTCACGTGACTAGACTGAATCAAGGCAAATCCCTTAGTGTGTCGAACAAAAGTGTGTGTCTCAACGTCTAGTCTTACTCGAATACATTACTTAATCTTCATTAATTGAGACTTTGGGGCACATTGAAGACCATCACTTGTCCCATCTTTTGGCAGTATCTATTGAAGGAAGTAAAAAGTGAACTAATACATTTGATTGCGTATCGTAGTGAAGCCCAGTGGCCAGATGATGTCAGTGTGGCCTCGGTAATGATTGTGTTGCTCATTCTGCACTGGCCCTGCCCATCTCCAGATCATCTCAGATGAAGGGTATGCTTGCGGAGTGCACATCGTAGCTTTTGCATTACGCGTGGAAAGCGATTTATGTATTGTGTGTGTGTGAATGCCTCTATGTGAGAATGCTGTAATTTATTTAATTGTACTGATTCGATGAACAACTGGATCGTTGCATTTCCCTCAAATAAGGCCGCAGTTTTTGCTTCACAATGGGATATCGAGGACAAAGGCGCCGAGTGAACTGCTGGTGGATTTTGTTGCTGTGCTTTGAGGAGGGGATTTTGGCTCAGCTTAGATACTCAGTTCCAGAAGAAGTACAAGTTGGATCAGCTGTTGGAAATGTCGCTAAGGATTTGGGGCTTGACACCAGCACCTTGACAGACAGGAGGTTCCGCCTCGTTTCGGGTCCAAATCACGCTCTGTTTCAGTTGAATCAGAACAATGGAGTGTTGTATGTAGGGGGAATTATGGACCGTGAAGAAATCTGCGATGGAATAAAGGTTTGTTCGATAAACCTCAAAATTGTTGTCGAGAGCCCACTGGAAATACATTATGTGAGTGTTGAAATAACAGATGTTAATGACCATTCACCGACGTTTCCGGAAAACGAGCAGCGACTGGAAATAGCAGAGCACACTCCCCCAGGTACTCGTTTCCAAATCCATGCAGCTAGAGACCCCGACGTCGGTACGCAGTCAGTGCGATTATATAAACTGAACCAAAATGATTTTTTTGATACAGAGGTGAGAGACAGCGAGGGGGACAAGATCCCGTTTTTAGTTCTGAAAAAGCCTTTGGACAGGGAGAAAAAGGCAGAACATAATCTAACATTAACGGCTACTGATGGGGGCAGTCCGGCCAAATCTGGGAGTCTTAATTTAACAATCACTGTACTAGATGTAAATGATAATCGCCCAGTGTTCAGCAAAGACACGTATAGCGTGTCATTAGATGAAAATGCACCGATAGGAACTCTTGTAATACAACTGAACGCTACGGATTTAGATGAAGGTCTGAATAGCGCGATTGAATACACGTTTGGAAAAACACAGAAGAAGAAAGTGCAAGACACATTTGAATTAGACAGCGTCAGTGGTGAGATTCGAGTTAAAGGAAAAGTGGACTTTGAGGACACGGAGATTTACAGACTAGACTTGCAGGCTTCAGATAAAGGTCAGCCACCCTGGACGGCTGAAAGCAGAGTCGTGATCAAAATTAAAGATGTGAACGATAATCAGCCAGATATTGAAGTGACATCACTGTCCAACCTTGTCCCCGAGGATTCAAAGCCTGGCACCGTTATCTCCCTTATTAGTGTTACGGACAGAGACTCGGGTGTTAATGGAAAAGTTATTTGTAAAATCTCAGATAATGTTCCATTCGATTTGACGCCATCCATTGAGGAAAACATGTACTCTCTTGTCACCAAAGGTCGCTTGGACCGGGAAACTGTGTCCGATTATGACATCACAATAACAGCTACTGACTGTGGTGAACCTCAACTTTCCTCTGCAAAAACCTTACGTGTTCAGGTGTCAGATGTAAACGATAACAAACCAGTATTTAGTCAGAATCCATATGAACTTTATTTGGTAGAAAACATTACCCCGGGATCATCCATATTTTCTGTGACTGCTACTGATAATGATCTAAATGAAAACGCAGCAATAACATACCACATTGTGAGAGGGGATGGGCTGCAGGGTGATAAGACATCGTTCCTGAATGTAAACTCTGACAACGGAAAAATATCCGCGCTGAAAAGTTTCGACTTTGAAAAAATGAAAAAGTTGAAGTTCCACGTTGTTGCGTCAGATTCTGGAACTCCGTCCCTGAGCAGCAACGTCACAGTGAACGTGTTCATTCTGGATCAGAACGACAACGCTCCAGTCATCCTGTATCCAGTCAGCTCCAACGGTTCTGCTGAAGGTGTGGAGGAGATTCCCCGCAATGTGAACGCAGGACACTTGGTGACTAAAGTCAGAGCCTATGACGCTGATATAGGATATAACGGCTGGTTACTGTTTTCACTGCAGGAAGTTACTGACCACAGTCTCTTTGGTTTGGACCGCTATACAGGACAGATCAGAACACTTCGCTCATTCACAGAGACAGACGAGGCTGAGCACAAGCTGCTCATACTGGTCAAAGACAATGGGAACGTGTCACTCTCAGCAACAGCTACTGTCATCGTCAAAGTCGTGGAGCCCAAAGAAGCTTTTGCAGCTTCTGATGTGAAAAGTTCAACTAAAGCAGATGAGGACAATAATGTGACTTTTTACCTGATGATAACTGTGGGCTCAGTTTCAGCTCTTTTTCTCGTCAGTATCATCGTGCTGATTTCAATGCAGTGCTCAAAGTCCACAGACTATACTTCTAAATATCTGCCAGAGCCTAATTATGATGGGACACTGTGTCACAGCATCCAGTACAGATCTGGAGACAAACGCTACATGTTAGTTGGACCCAGGATGAGTATAGGATCTACTATAGCCCCAGGAAGCCATGCCAACACACTAATGCTGCCTGACAGGAGGGGGATGTCTGGAGAGGTAAGAAATGTTTTGATTTCGAATTAATGTATAATTTATTTACCCACAAAAAAATTACTCTGAGTTCGTAAGAAGATAACATCATGGTAGATAAGATGACCTCTATAATAATTAAAAACAATTCTGTTCATTCCTGTTTTAATAAGTGTGTGTTCAATATTCACTATTTGTCTTAGAAAATTCAAATGTGCTGGCTACTACAATGACATAGTGTTTGAATGTGCTGAGTTTTATTTGTGGTGAAAATGGTTAACAGGTCATTTGATATTTAAGTTTCAGTTCGAATATGTATTTTGAATCAACAGCTTTAAAACTAAGCACTTTAAAGCGCTGTCCATGGTGCTGGCACTGAGTCACGCTATGTCAAAGTGGAGGATTTTTAAGGAAAAATGTTTTAATGCTTAGTGTATTTCATCTATGGATTTGAACGAGCAGATGTGTGGCTTGTCTTTAAGGAGATTGAGTTCTCAATGTGTTTTCTTACACACCACTATTGTGTGTTAATATAAATCTGGACACATCTGCTCAAACGTTCCCAGGAATTCCTGGATAAATTGGATGTTATTCAATGGCTCTTTGGATGTAGTGTGGTGGACACTGTGTTCATGAAGTAATTAACAATACGTCTATCATACTACAGTTTCAATCTTGTAATCTTGGACTGTGGAAGCACACTAATACATTCGTTTATGTGCCGGGTTGGAAAGGGGTCATATTGTGCTCTGTCCACGAGGTGTCAGTATCATATCAGCATACATTATTGCGTTATGGAGTTGGCCCTGCCCCTTCCAGCGAGGTTTTGTTCTGATCGACAGACAGAACGCTGTAAACCTTCCACACAAACGACTGATGCCGTTACGCGCAGTGTGAGGCTGGGAATATGGGAGACGGTTCCTCAGCGGACTTTATGTCGTAGACGAATTCCTCCTTCATAAGTACCTTTGAGTGGATGTAACAATAAATATAGTGATCTGAGCTGAGGCGATGGGACAAAGACGAGGAATATACGCCTGGTTGGTGGCCTTCCGTTTTTCTGTGATGCTGAGCTGCGTGATGCGGGTTTCAGCTCAGATCAAATATTCTGTTCCAGAGGAAGTGAAGGTGGGATCTATTGTTGGAAACGTCGCAAAGGATTTAGGGCTCGACATCACTTCATTGGACGAAAGACGCTTTCGTATCGTCTCCGGAACCGAAGATTCTCAGTTTGAAGTCCATCAAGACAATGGCGTGTTGTATGTGCGTAAAAGCATCGACCGAGAGGAGCTCTGTGAAAGCGCTTCGCCGTGTGTAATAAACCTGAAAATGGTCGCTGAGAATCCGATGGAAATACATTATGTGGCAGTGGAAATCGTTGATGTCAACGATCATTCACCAAGTTTTCAGGAGGAAGAAAAAATATTAGAAATGTTTGAGTCTACTGTTTCCGGTAAACGCTTCCAGTTACCAACCGCTCGTGATCCCGATGTTGGCATCAATACAGTACGTGTTTATAAATTAAACCATAACGAATATTTTAGCATAAGAGAGAGGGGAGAGGACAAGACACCATTTCTAGCTTTACAAAAGTCTCTAGATCGGGAAAAGCACAATGAGCACAAACTGGTACTGACAGCGGTTGATGGTGGAAATCCTCCGAGATCAGGGACTCTTAATGTCACCGTCATAGTCTTAGATTCAAATGATAATCATCCTATATTTAGCCAAGAATTGTATTCAGTAACAGTACCTGAAAATGTCAAAGCTGAAACAAGTGTAATTACAGTAACTGCAACCGATCTGGATGAAGGTGCAAATGGATATATTGAATATTCGTTCGGCGGCGAACAGGACCCGAAAATAAATGATATGTTTATGTTAGATAAAGACACTGGTGAAATTCGAGTAAAGGGAGAAATTGATTTTGAGAAGAATGAGGTTTTTAAGTTAGACGTCCATGCAACTGACAAAGGACAACCTCCAATGAGCACTGATAGCAGAGTGATAATCAAAGTTCTGGACGAAAATGACAACAAACCTGAGATAGAGGTGACGTCGCTGTCACAGATGGTGTCTGAAGACTCGAAACCCGGGACGGTGGTTTCTCTCATTAGTATTACTGACAGAGACGCTGGGTTAAACGGTAAGGTCATATGTAGTCTCTCAGATAATGTGCCATTCGAATTAAAACCGTCATTTCAAGATAACATGTACTCGTTAGTTTTGAAAAATCGTTTGGATCGAGAATTAGTGTCACATTATGACATTGAACTCACAGCGACAGACTGTGGGCAGCCTCCCCTGTCTACATTCAAAACTCTGAGTATTGACGTATCAGACGTGAATGATAACAACCCTAAGTTTCTGCAGAATCCAATCGAACTTTACCTGGTGGAAAATAACGTGCCAGGGAATATTATATTTTCCGTGACAGCTTCAGATAAAGACTTGAATGAAAACGCGGCTTTAATTTATAATATTGTAAGAGGGGAAGGAAGTCAAATTAAAAATGCAGCATTTTTAAGTATTAACTCAGATAATGGACAAATATCAGCGCTGAAAAGTTTCGACTTTGAAACCGTGAAAACGTTCAAGTTCCACGTTGTAGCGTCAGATTCTGGAACTCCGTCACTGAGCAGCAACGTCACAGTGAACGTGTTCATTTTGGATCAGAACGACAACACTCCAGTCATCCTGTATCCGGTCAGCTCCAACGGTTCTGCTGAAGGTGTGGAGGAGATTCCCCGCAATGTGAACGCAGGACACTTGGTGACTAAAGTCAGAGCCTATGATGCTGATATAGGATATAACGGCTGGTTACTGTTTTCACTGCAGGAAGTTACTGACCACAGTCTCTTTGGGTTGGACCGCTATACAGGACAGATCAGAACACTTCGCTCATTCACAGAGACAGACGAGGCTGAGCACAAGCTGCTCATACTGGTCAAAGACAATGGGAACGTGTCACTCTCAGCAACAGCTACTGTCATCGTCAAAGTTGTGGAGCCCAAAGAAGCTTTTGCAGCTTCTGATGTGAAAAGTTCAACAAAAGCAGATGAGGACAGTAATGTGACTTTTTACCTGATGATAACTGTGGGCTCAGTTTCAGCTCTTTTTCTCATCAGTATCATCGTGCTGATCTCAATGCAGTGCTCAAAGTCCACAGACTACACTTCTAAATATCTACCAGAGCCTAACTATGATGGGACACTGTGTCACAGCATCCAGTACAGATCTGGAGACAAACGCTACATGTTAGTTGGACCCAGGATGAGTATAGGATCTACTATAGTCCCAGGAAGCCATGCCAACACACTAATGCTGCCTGACAGGAGAGGGACATCTGGAGAGGTAAGAAATGTTTTGATTTTGAATTATTGTATAGTATATTAACCCACAAAAAACTGACTCTGAGCTTGTAAAGAAGATAGCATCATGGTAGATAAGATTACCTCTATAATCATTTAAAACAATGCTGTTCATTCCTGTTTTAATTAGTGTGTTTTCAATATTCACTCTTTGTCTCTTAGAAAATTCAAATGTGCTGGCTACTACAATTTCACAGTGTTTAAATGTGCTGAGTTTTATTGGTGGTGTTAATGGTAAACAGGTGATTTGGTATTTAAGTTTCAGTTCGAATATGTATTTTGAATCAATAGCTTTAAAAACATAGTACTTTACAGCACTGTCCATGGTGCTGACACTGAGTCACGATATGTCAAATGGGAGGATTTTGAAGGAAAAATTTTTTAAGGCTTCGTGTATTTCATCTATGGATTTTAACGAGCAGATTTGTGGCTTGTATTTTAGGAGATTGAGTTGTCAATGTGTTTTCAAACTTTCCCCGGAATTCCTGGAAGAATTGAATGTTGTACAGTGGCTATTAGCATGTAGTGTGGTGGACATTGTGTCCATGGTGTAATTTACAATACGTCTTCCACAGTTTCAATCTTGTCATATTGGACTATGGCAACACACTAATATCCTCGTTTATGTGCCACGTTAGAAATGGGTCATAATGTGCTCTGTCCACGAGGTGTCAGTGTCATATCAGCATTCATTATTGCGTTATGGAGTTGGCCCTGCCCCTTCCAGCGAGGTTTTGTTCTGATCGACAGACAGAAAGCTGTAAACCTTCCACACAAACGACTGATGCCGTTACGCACAGAGTGAGGCTGAAAACATGGGAGACGGTTCCTTACCGTACTTTATGTCTTAGAAGAATTCCTCCTTCATAAGTACTTTTGAGTGGATGTAAGAATAACTACAGTAATCTGAGCTGAGGCGATGGGACAAAGACGAGGAATATACGCCTGGTGGGTGGCCTTCCGTTTTTCTGTGATGCTGAGCTGCGTGGTGCGGGTTTCAGCTCAGATCAAATATTCTGTTCCAGAGGAAGTGAAGGTGGGATCTATTGTTGGATATGTCGCAAAGGATTTAGGACTCGACATCACTTCATTGGACGAAAGACGCTTTCGTATCGTCTCCGGAACCGTAGAGTCTCAGTTTGAAGTCCATCAGAACAATGGCGTGTTGTATGTGCGTAAAAGCATCGACCGAGAGGAGCTCTGTGAAAGCGCTTCGCCGTGTGTAGTAAACCTGAAAATAGTCGCTGAGAATCCGATGGAAATACATTATGTGGCAGTGGAAATCGTTGATGTAAACGACCATACACCAAGTTTTCAGGAGGAAGAACATGTATTAGAAATTTCTGAGTCTACTGTTCCCGGTAAACGCTTCCAGCTACCAACAGCTCACGACCCAGATGTTGGCATCAATACAGTACGTGTGTATAAATTAAACCATAACGAATATTTTAGCATACAAATAAGAGAGAGGGGAGAGGACAAGATACCATTCTTAGTTTTACAAAAGTCTCTAGATCGAGAAAAACATAATGAGCAAAAACTGATACTGACAGCGGTTGATGGTGGAAATCCACCGAGATCAGGGACTCTTAATGTCACAATCATAGTCTTAGATTCAAACGATAATCATCCTATATTTAGCCAAGAGGTGTATTCAGTAACACTACCTGAAAATGTCAAAGCTGAAACAACTGTTATTACAGTAACTGCAACTGATCTGGATGAAGGTGCAAATGGAGATATTGAATATGTGTTTGGTGGTAAAATTGACCGGAAAATATACGACATGTTTATCTTAGATAAAGACTCTGGTGAAATTCGAGTAAAGGGAGAAATTGACTTTGAGCAGATTGAGGTCTTTAAATTAGATGTCCATGCCACTGACAAAGGACAACCTCCAATGAGCACTGATTGCAGAGTGATAATCAAAGTTCTGGACGAAAATGACAACAAACCTGAAATAGAGGTGACGTCGCTGTCACAGATGGTGTCTGAAGACTCGAAACCCGGGACGGTGGTTTCTCTCATTAGTATTACTGACAGAGACGCTGGTTTAAACGGTAAAGTCATATGTCGTCTTTCAGATAATGTGCCATTCGAATTAAAACCGTCATTTCAAGATAACATGTACTCGTTAGTTTTGAAAAATCGTTTGGATCGAGAATTAGTGTCACATTATGACATTGAACTCACAGCGACAGACTGTGGGCAGCCTCCCCTGTCTACATTCAAAACTCTGAGTATTGACGTATCAGACGTGAATGACAACAACCCCCAGTTTCTGCAGAATCCAATCGAACTTTACCTGGTGGAAAATAATGTACCAGGAAATATTATATTTTCCGTGACAGCCACCGATAAAGACTTGAATGAAAACGCGGCTTTAACTTATAATATTGTGAGAGGGGAAGGTAGTCAAGTTAAAAATGCAGCATTTTTAAGTATTAACTCAGATAATGGACAAATATCAGCGCTGAAAAGTTTCGACTTTGAGACCGTGAAAACTTTCCAGTTCCTCGTTGTAGCGTCAGATTCTGGAACTCCGTCACTGAGCAGCAACGTCACAGTGAACGTGTTCATTCTGGATCAGAACGACAACGCTCCAGTAATCCTGTTTCCAGTCAGCTCCAACGGTTCTGCTGAAGGTGTGGAGGAGATTCCCCGCAATGTGAACGCTGGACACTTGGTGACTAAAGTCAGATCCTATGACGCTGATATAGGATATAACGGCTGGTTACTGTTTTCACTGCAACAAGTTACTGACCACAGTCTCTTTGGTTTGGACCGCTATACAGGACAGATCAGAACACTTCGCTCATTCACAGAGACAGACGAGGCTGAGCACAAACTGCTCATACTGGTCAAAGACAATGGGAACGTGTCACTCTCAGCAACAGCTACTGTCATCGTCAAAGTCGTGGAGCCCAAAGAAGCTTTTGCAGCTTCTGATGTTAAAAGTTCAACAAAAGCAGATGAGGACAATAACGTGACTTTTTACCTGATGATAACTGTGGGCTCAGTTTCAGCTCTTTTTCTCGTCAGTATCATTGTGCTGATTTCAATGCAGTGCTCAAAGTCCACAGACTACACTTCTAAATATCTGCCAGAGCCTAATTATGATGGGACATTGTGTCACAGCATCCAGTACAGATCTGGAGACAAACGCTACATGTTAGTTGGACCCAGGATGAGTATAGGATCTACTATAGCCCCAGGAAGCCATGCCAATACACTAATGCTGCCTGACAGGAGGGGGATGTCTGGAGAGGTAAGAGCTTGAAATAATATTTTATTTTGCACACACTGAGTGCTGTGTTGTTGCTTTGTGTTGAATGGCATGTTTTCTTCATATCACTCCAAAGGAATACAATCCAGATAACACTACAAGCCAGTTTTAAACAATCTCAGACCTTTTGTTAAGTTAAATGGTTTTATTTGAAACATTTATTACGACTTCATTTAGAAAAACAATAATCAGAGAAATTGTTCGCTTTCAAGAGGAAGATACGTCATTTTAAAAATCCATGTCTCAAAAGAATTACCTTTGAAGCATTTTATCTATCTATCTATTTCTATCTTCTTTTCCCACACTACCTTCACCAATAGTTGGTTATTTTCAAAATACCAATCATCCATGGAAAAGTTAATCTCCTTTCATCTGATTTTAGTCCATCTTAAACTCTGGTCATTATATTGTGTGAATATTCCTTTAAATCCTGAAATAGTAAAACGTTTTTGGTGAGTGCTTTGTTTGTTGGAGTAATGTGGAAGAGTTAAGAGTTCTATTACCATGGTCGAACGCCAGAATTTGGTCTCTGTCCATGGTGCTGAAAAGTATTGGCTTTTTGTAGTTCCATGGAACATGGAGCACAAACAAATAAACATAAAAGCAAACATTTTGCAAGTTCCCTAACTTCACGTAATTTTAACATCTACAACAAATAAGCTTTTCCTATGGTTCATCTGAAGACATTCTGCTCATATTGTATGAACATGATAACCTTCAATAAAATTATGAATTTAAAATCTTGATTTTATGCAAGAGCCTCACTGGAATGAGTTTGTTTGTCCCATCATATTGGATAATGTATATCCTACTTATCTAATGTCCTCTGGGTGTCAGTATTAGCCTTTATGGTAAAATCTGACGCTACCGTGTCCCTCCCCTCACAAAGCTTTTGTTTGCTCACTGCAAGAGGCAGAGGGCACAGTTGATTCAAGCTCGTCAACCGATGGGCTCTTGCTGAATTTTTCACTATGCGACACATTGGTGGTTGGATATAGCAAAGCATTTTTGCAGCAACGGGATTTTATGTGTTTATATTTTGCTGGAAAACGATGGATGCTAGAGCGCAGACTCGAAGAAGGAACTCCAACGGCTTCTCCTTGTATTTGGCTCTACTGTTTCTTATCGGAAAACGAGCTGTGGCAGAAATAAGGTACTCGATTCCAGAGGAGGTAAAAGACGGAACTGTGGTCGGAAATGCTGCGAAGGATCTTGGCCTTGACATCAATTCTCTGTTAGAAAGACGGTTCCGTGTCGTTTCTGAATCTAAGGAGACGTTTTTTGATGTAAACCAGGACAATGGGGCTCTGTACGTTCATAAGAAAATAGACCGAGAGGAGCTCTGTCAGGGCAGTGGTGCTTGTTTAATAGAGCTTAAGATCCTCGTTGAAAACCCATTGGAAATTCACTACGTGGTTGTAGAAATTACTGATGTGAACGATCACGCTCCCAGTTTTCCTGAAAAACAGCAAATATTTGAAATAGGTGAACAAACGCTGCCAGGAAAGCGATTTCAGTTGCACACTGCCCGTGACCCGGATGCTGGAATTAACTCGGTTCGCACATACATGTTATCATCAAATGATCACTTCACGATAGATATTCGTCAAAGCGATGAAGATAAAATACCATTTTTAGTGCTGAAAAAGTCACTGGACAGAGAACAGACAATAAAACACCAGCTTTTTGTTACAGCGAGTGACGGAGGTAAACCTCCGAGATCAGGTACACTTAACGTTTCCATTATTGTTCTTGACGCTAATGACAATCGCCCTGTATTCAGTCAGGAGATTTATCAAATTGAAATACAGGAAAATGTTCCAGTCGGTACATCAGTATTAAAAATAAATGCGACGGATCCAGATGAAGACAGCGGTGGCGAAATTGAATACAACCTTGGAAAAACTGTGAAGAAAAAAGTCTATGATATTTTTGAATTGGACAAATTAACTGGAGAGATCAGAGTAAAGGGAGAAGTGGACTATGAAGAAAACGACGTTTATAAACTTGATATTGAGGCATCCGATAAAGGAACACCTCCGCTGACAGGTGAGTGTAGAGTCATTATTAAGATTAAAGACGTCAACGATAATCCCCCTGTAATAGAAGTGACGTCACTGTCAGATACAGTGGCTGAGGATTCAAAACCTGGAACAGTTATTTCACTTATAAGTGTGCGAGACAAAGACTCAAATATAAATGGAAAAATACTTTCAAGTATAATCTCTGACGTTCCGTTTCAGTTACAGCCGTCGTACAAAGAGAACACTTATTCGGTTATTACGAAGGGATTTTTGGATCGAGAGGAGGTGTCACATTATGAAATAACAATAAAAGCTACCGACGGCGGTGACCCTCCCTTGTCCACATTTAAAACTCTCAGCATTCAGGTGACAGACGTTAATGACAACAGTCCTCGATTCTCCCAAAACCCATTACAGTTTTATCTGTCGGAAAATAATGTTGCTGGAAAGTCGATTTTCTCTGTGAGCGCAACGGACAGTGATTTAAATGACAATGCAGCTGTTTCCTATCATATAGTCAGACAGGGGAGTAAAAACGATATATTGTCTTTCCTAAATGTAAATCCTGATAATGGACACATCACAGCACTAAAAAGTTTCGACTTTGAAACGGTGAAAACTTTCCAGTTCCACGTTGTAGCGTCAGATTCTGGAACTCCGTCACTGAGCAGCAACGTCACAGTGAACGTGTTCATTCTGGATCAGAACGACAACGCTCCAGTCATCCTGTATCCAGTCAGCCCCAACGGTTCTGCTGAAGGTGTGGAGGAGATTCCCCGCAATGTGAACGCAGGACACTTGGTGACTAAAGTCAGAGCCTATGACGCTGATATAGGATATAACGGCTGGTTACTGTTTTCACTGCAGGAAGTTACTGAACACAGTCTCTTTGGTTTGGACCGCTATACAGGACAGATCAGAACACTTCGCTCATTCACAGAGACAGACGAGGCTGAGCACAAGCTGCTCATACTGGTCAAAGACAATGGGAACGTGTCACTTTCAGCAACAGCTACTGTCATCGTCAAAGTGGTGGAGCCCAAAGAAGCTTTTGCAGCTTCTGATGTGAAAAGCTCAACAAAAGCGGATGAGGACAATAATGTGACTTTTTACCTGATGATAACTGTGGGCTCAGTTTCAGCTCTTTTTCTCGTCAGTATCATCGTGCTGATTTCAATGCAGTGCTCAAAGTCCACAGACTACACCTCTAAATATCTACCAGAGCCTAATTATGATGGGACACTGTGTCACAGCATCCAGTACAGATCTGGAGACAAACGCTACATGTTAGTTGGACCCAGGATGAGTATAGGATCTACTATAGCCCCAGGAAGCCATGCCAATACACTAATGCTGCCTGACAGGAGGGGGATGTCTGGAGAGGTAAGACCATGTATCTCTATTTAAGAATATTGTTCACGCATTCACAAACTAACAAAGATAATATCCTCCCGAGGCATAGGATCTCCTTGAGAAACTTAAAATAATCAATGGTTACAGTACAAGTTAAAAGTTAATAAAAATATATGACATGTTAAAACTTAAAAAAAATGTTTCAATGGCAATTTGCCTCTCTTAAAATAAGTGTGTATTTGGGCTTCTAAGAGATTATAGTGCTGTGATAAGAGTACTTGTGCTGATACCTTTTCCTGTTGGTATTTGAGTTGCAGTTGGAAAATGTGTTTTTTCAGCAATATTTATCGGCTACTCTTCCGGGGGATTCATAGAAAGTTAAAGGCATTTTTTGCAGCGCTGTACATCTTGGTCACCTTTTAAACTTGAATGTTATTTTCTTTTAAAAGCTGTATGTATTTAGTTTATGAGTTCTTATGGATGGAAAGGATTTAATTTTTTGTCTGTGTTTTAGCCCATTTACTACAAATCACTGCGACTTAACTTCTCTTCTGCATATAAGAATCTGGTTGTTTTTCCCGGATTGCAGTGGTTCAATTAAACCAAGATCACTCTCTTTTGTTGGATCTACTACAGATATTCTCACCTTAAGTCTCTTTAAACTGCATTTACGAGTCATTTAGTCCATTAATTCCTGCAAACTAGCGTGTGGTCTTAGTTAACTTGGTCACGCTGTGGTGACGTGTACATCTGGTTTTGTAAAATCGGCTTGAAGAGAGAGCAAACGTTGTGACATTTTATCGACAATTGAAATGGTTTGTTCAGTTTTGAGACATTACAGCATCAACGCTGTTGTGTGCCTGATAGGGATGAATGTTTATCTTAGGTATATTTGGATGTGTGAGTCTAAATTTGATGCTTTGTGGTCGGTGGAATCGCTTTTTCTCCCCTTTATGGCGAATTTAACGGTGGAATTTCCCACTGGGTGTCAGTGTTACAGTACGGAATTGCAGAGGCTTCAGGACAAATAGACTCTGCCCCTTTCACAGACAGTTTTTTGTCAGCTCGACCACAAAGGATGCCACCTATTCGGATATTTTCCTTCCATCGCGCACAGGCTTTTCTGAAACGTAATCTCAGGACGGCCGGGGTGTTTTGAGACGACGATCTTTGAGGATGCTATTCTAAATGATTTACGCCAAAGGAGAGGGAGGATAAAGAGGCAGAATGATTTCTTGGTCGCGTCCGCTGCTTTTCTCCCTGCTGTTTTGCTTTGGCGAGCTGATCTTCGCCCAGATAAAATACACGACACCGGAGGAGGTCAAAGTGGGAGCTGTTGTTGGAAACGTGGCCAAAGATTTGGGCCTGGACGTCGGCACCTTGATTAACAGACGATTCCGCATCGTGTCCGGAGCTCAGGACGCGCTGTTTGAGGTAAACCCGAACAATGGGGTTTTATATGTTCACAAGAATCTCGACCGAGAGCAGCTTTGCGATAAGAACGGAGCCTGCTCAATAGATGTGAAAATCGTTATTGAGAATCCGCTGGAAATTCATTATGTCACAGTGGAAATAACGGATGCAAACGATCACGCACCGACTTTCACGGAGAAAGAGAAGGTAATTGAAATAGCAGAATCGACGCTGCCAGGGGCTCGGTTTCAGTTACCGGGCGCTCGTGATCCTGATGTGGGAATAAATTCTGTTCAGCGTTATAAACTCAGTCAAAACGATGATTTTCATCTGGAAATTCGAGATAGGGGAGACAATAAAATCCCTTTCTTGGTGTTACAGAGAAACTTGGACAGAGAGAAGAAAACAAACCACAGCTTGGTTTTAACCGCTATAGATGGAGGGACACCAGCTAAATCTGCGAATCTTAATCTCACCATAAAGGTTCTCGACAACAATGATAATAGGCCAATTTTTTCGAAAGAGGTTTACTCTGTGATGTTACAGGAAAATGTTGCTATAGGTACAGTTTTAATAAAAGTCCATGCGACTGATCTAGATGACGGATATAATGGAGATGTCGAGTATGCCTTCGGTGGTGATATTAATACGAAAGTGTTGGAGCTTTTTAGCCTCGATAGAAACACAGGTGAAATTCGAGTTAAAGGAAACATTGACTATGAGACAACTGATGTTTTCAAGTTAGACGTCCAAGCCTCTGATAAAGGCCAGCCGCCGATGACAACAGACTGCAATATCCTAATAAAGATTCAAGATGTGAATGACAATAAACCAGAGATTGAGGTGACGTCAATATCGAACATGGTCCCAGAAGATTCAAAACATGGGACCGTGATTTCCCTCATCAGTGTCACAGACCTTGATTCTGGCCTGAATGGAAAAGTAATATGCAGTCTGACGGGGAATCTGCCATTCGAATTAAAAACATCCTTTAAAGAAAACATGTATTCACTAGTGACTAAAGGGAATCTTGACAGAGAAAGTGTGTCACATTATGACATAACAATAACGGCTACAGACTGTGGAGAGCCTCCGCTTTCTGCGTTGAAAACTTTGAGTATTGAAGTGTCAGATGTCAATGATAACGCCCCAGAGTTCCCACACAGCCCTCTGGCGTTATATCTGATAGAAAACAATACACCTGGCGCATCGATATTATCCGTGAGTGCATTTGATAAAGATTTAAACGAAAATGCGGCATTGTCCTATCGAATTGGAAGGGGAGGTGGGCAGAATAATATGGCCTCTTTTCTAAATATTAATTCCGATAATGGACACATTTCAGCGCTGAAAAGTTTTGACTTTGAAACGGTAAAAACTTTCCAGTTCCACGTTGTTGCGTCAGATTCTGGAACTCCGTCACTGAGCAGCAACGTCACAGTGAACGTGTTCATTCTGGATCAGAACGACAACGCTCCAGTCATCCTGTATCCAGTCAGCTCCAACGGTTCTGCTGAAGGTGTGGAGGAGATTCCCCGTAATGTGAACGCAGGACACTTGGTGACTAAAGTCAGAGCCTATGACGCTGATATAGGATATAACGGCTGGTTACTGTTTTCACTGCAGGAAGTTACTGACCACAGTCTCTTTGGTTTGGACCGCTATACAGGACAGATCAGAACACTTCGCTCATTCACAGAGACAGACGAGGCTGAGCACAAGCTGCTCATACTGGTCAAAGACAATGGGAACGTGTCACTCTCAGCAACAGCTACTGTCATCGTCAAAGTTGTGGAGCCCAAAGAAGCTTTTGCAGCTTCTGATGTGAAAAGTTCAACAAAAGCAGATGAGGACAATAACGTGATTTTTTACCTGATGATAACTGTGGGCTCAGTTTCAGCTCTTTTTCTCGTCAGTATCATCGTGCTGATTTCAATGCAGTGCTCAAAGTCCACCGACTATACTTCTAAATATCTACCAGAGCCTAATTATGATGGGACACTGTGTCACAGCATCCAGTACAGATCTGGAGACAAACGCTACATGTTAGTTGGACCCAGGATGAGTATAGGATCTACTGTAGCCCCAGGAAGCCATGCCAACACACTAATGCTGCCTGACAGGAGGGGGATGTCTGGAGAGGTAAGAGCTTGAAATAATATTTTCTTTTGCACACACTGAGTGCTGTGTTATCGCTTTGTGTTGAATGGCATGTTCTCTTCATATCACTCCAAAAGGCATACAATCCAGAGAACACTATAAACCAGTTTTAAACAATCTCAGACCTTCGGTTAAGTTAAATGGTTTTATTTGAAACATTTATTCCGACTTCATTTAGAAAAACAATAATCAAAGAAAAATTGTTCGCTTTCAAGAGGAAGATATGTAATTTTAAAAATACATGTCTCAAAAGAATTACCTTTTATGCACTTGCTATCTTCTATCTATCTATTTCTGTTTACTTTTTCCACATTACCTTCACCAATTGTTGGTTATTTTCAATCCTCGAAATACCAATTATCCATGGAAAAGTTAATCTCCTTTCATCTGATTGTTGTCCATCTTAAACTCTGGTCATTATATTGTGTGAATATTCCTTTAAGTCCTGAAATACAAAAACGTTTTTGGTGAGTGCTTTGTTTGTTGGAGTAATGTGGAAAAGTTAAGAGTTCTATTTTTTATGGTCGAACGGCTGAATTTGGTCTCTGTCCATGGTGCTGAAAAGTATTGGCTTTTTGTAGTTACATGGAACATGGAGCACAAACAAATTAACATAAAAGCAAACATTTTGCAAGTTCCCTAACTTCACGTAATTTTAACATCTACAACAAATAAGCTTTTCCTATGGTTCATCTGAAGACATTCTGCTCATATTGTATGAACATGATAACCTTCAATAAAATTATGAATTTAAAATCTTGATTTTATGCAACAGCCTCACTGGAATGAGTTTGTTTGTCCCATCATATTGGAGAATGTATATCCTACTTATCTAATGTCCTCTGGGTGTCAGTATTAGCCTTTATAGTGAAATCTGACGCTACCGTGTCCCTCCCCTCACAAAGCTTTTGTTTGCTCACTGCAAGAGGCAGAGGACACAGTTGAATCAAGCTCGTCAATCGATGGGCTCTTGCTGAATTTTTCACTATGCGACACACTGGTGGTTGGATATAGCAAACCATTTTTGCAGCAACGGGATTTTGTGTGTTTATATTTTGCTGGAAAACGATGGAGGCTAGAGCACAGACTCGAAGAAGGAACTCCAACGGCTTCTCCTTGTATTTGGCTCTACTGTTTCTTATCGGAAAACGAGCTGTTGCAGAAATAAGGTACTCGATTCCAGAGGAGGTAAAAGACGGAACTGTGGTCGGAAATGCTGCGAAGGATCTTGGCCTTGACATCAATTCTCTGTTAGAAAGACGGTTCCGTGTTGTTTCTGAATCTAAAGAGACGTTTTTTGATGTAAACCATGACAATGGGGCTCTGTACGTTCATAAGAAAATCGACCGAGAGGAGCTCTGTCAGGGCAGTGGTGCTTGTTTAATAGAGCTTAAGATCCTCGTTGAAAACCCATTGGAAATTCACTACGTGGTTGTAGAAATTACGGATGTGAACGATCACGCTCCCAGTTTTCCTGAAAAACACCAGATATTTGAAATAGGTGAACATACGCTGCCAGGAAAGCGGTTTCAGCTGCACCCGGCTCGTGACCCGGATGCTGGAATTAACTCGATTCGCACATACACGTTATCATCAAATGATCACTTTGCAATAGATATTCGTCAAAGCGATGAGGATAAAGTTCCATTTTTAGTGCTGAAAAAGTCACTAGACAGAGAACAGACGAGCAAACACCTGCTTTTTGTTACAGCGAGTGACGGAGGTAAACCTCCGAGATCAGGTAAACTTAACGTTTCCATTATTGTTCTTGACACTAATGACAATCGTCCTGTATTTAGTCAGGAGATTTATCAAATTGAAATACAAGAAAATGTTCCTTTCGGTACATCAATATTAAAAATAAATGCGACGGATCCAGATGAAGACAGCGGTGGCGAAATTGAATACAACCTCGGAAAAACGCTGAAGAAAAAAGTCTATGATATCTTTGAATTGGACAAATTAACTGGAGAGATCAGAGTAAAGGGAGAAGTGGACTATGAAGAAAACGACGTTTATAAACTAGATATAGAGGCATCCGATAAAGGAACACCTCCGCTGACAGGTGAGTGTAGAGTAATTATCAAGATAAAAGACGTCAACGATAATCCCCCTGAAATAGAAGTAACGTCCCTGTCAGATACAGTGGCTGAGGATTCAAAACCTGGAACAGTTATTTCACTTATTAGTATGAGAGACAAAGACTCAAATATAAATGGAAAAATACTTTCAAGTATAATCTCTGACGTTCCGTTTCAGTTACAGCCGTCGTACAAAGAGAACACTTATTCGGTTATTACTAAGGGAGTTTTGGATCGAGAGCAGGTGTCACATTATGAAATAACAATAAAAGCTACCGACGGTGGTGACCCTCCCTTGTCCACATTTAAAACTCTCAGCATTCAGGTGACAGACGTTAATGACAACAGTCCTCAATTCTCCCAAAACCCATTACAGTTTTATCTGTCAGAAAATAATGTTGCTGGAAAGTCGACTTTCTCTGTGAGCGCCACGGACAATGATTTAAATGACAATGCAGCTGTTTCCTATCATATCGTAAGAGAGGGGAGTAAAAACGATGTATTGTCTTTCCTAAATGTAAATCCTGATAATGGACACATCACAGCACTAAAAAGTTTCGACTTTGAAAGAGTGAAAACTTTCCAGTTCCACGTTGTAGCGTCAGATTCTGGAACTCCGTCACTGAGCAGCAACGTCACAGTGAACGTGTTCATTCTGGATCAGAACGACAACGCTCCAGTCATCCTGTATCCAGTCAGCTCCAACGGTTCTGCTGAAGGTGTGGAGGAGATTCCTCGCAATGTAAACGCAGGACACTTGGTGACTAAAGTCAGAGCATATGACGCTGATATAGGATATAACGGCTGGTTACTGTTTTCACTGCAGGAAGTTACTGACCACAGTCTCTTTGGTTTGGACCGCTATACAGGACAGATCAGAACACTTCGCTCATTCACAGAGACAGACGGGGCTGAGCACAAGCTGCTCATACTGGTCAAAGACAATGGGAACGTGTCACTCTCAGCAACAGCAACTGTCATCGTCAAAGTCGTGGAGCCCAAAGAAGTTTTTGCTGCATCAGATGTTAAAAGTTCGACAAAAGCGGATGAGGACAATAATGTGACTTTTTACCTGATGATAACTGTGGGCTCAGTTTCAGCTCTTTTTCTCGTCAGTATCATCGTGCTGATTTCAATGCAGTGCTCAAAGTCAACAGACTACACTTCTAAATATCTGCCAGAGCTTAATTATGATGGGACACTGTGTCACAGCATCCAGTACAGATCTGGAGACAAACGCTACATGTTAGTTGGACCTAGGATGAGTATAGGATCTACTATAGCCCCAGGAAGCCATGCCAACACACTAATGCTGCCTAACAGGAGGGGGATGTCTGGAGAGGTAAGACCATGTATCTCAATTTAAAATTATTGTTCATGAATTCACAAACTAACAAATATAATATCCTCCTGAGCCATAGGATCGCCTAGAGAAACTTAAACTAATCAATGGTTACAGTACAAGTTAAAAAAATGTTTCAATGGCCATTTGCCTCTCTTAAAATAAGTGTGTGTTTGGGCTTCTAAGAGATTATAGTGCTGTGATAAGAGTACTTGTGCTGATACCTTTTCGTGTTGGCATTTGAGTTGCAGTTGGAAAATGTGTTAAAATGTGTTTTTTCAGCAATATTTATCGGCTACTCTTCAGGGGGATTCATGGAAAGTTAAAGGCATTTTTTGCAGCGCTGTACATCTTGGTCACCCTTTAAACTTGAATGTTTTTTTCTTTTAAAAGCTGTATGTATTTAGTTTATGAGTTCTTATGGATGGAAAGGATTTCATTTTTTGTCTGTGTTTTAGCCCATTTACTACAAATCACTGCGACTTAACTACGCTTCTGTCATATAGGAATCTGGTTGTATTTGCAGGATTCCAGTGGTTCAATTAAACTAAGCGCACTCTCTTTTATTGTATCTACTACAGATGTTCGCACCTTCATTCTCTTTAAAATGCATTGACGGGTCATTTACTTCATAAATTCCTGCAAACTAGCGTGTGGTCTTTGTTAATTTGGTCACGCTGTGGTGACGTGTACATCTGGTTTCATTATCTGCTAGAAGAGAGAGCAAACGTTGTGTCATTTTATCGACAATTGAAATGGTTTGTTCAGTTTTGAGACATTACAGCACCAACGCTGCTGTGTACCCGATAGGGATGCATGTTTATCTTAAGTATATTTGGATGTATGAGACTAAATTTGATGCTTTCTGGTCGGTGGAATCGTTTTTTCTCCCCTTTATGGCGAATTTAACGGTGGAATTTCCCACTGGGTGTCAGTGTTACAGTACGGAATTGCAGAGTCTTCAGGACAAATAGACTCTGCCCCTTTCATAGACCGTTTTTTGTCAGCTCGACCACAAAGGATGCCACATATTCGGATATTTTCCTTCCATCGCGCACAGGCTTTTCTGAAACGTAATCTCAGGACGGCCGGGGTGTTTTAAGACGACGATATTTGAGGATGCTATTCTAAATGATTTACGCCAAAGGAGAGGAAGGATAAAGAGGCAGAATGATTTCTTGGTCGCGTCCGCTGCTTTTCTCTCTGCTGTTTTGCTTTGGCGAGCTGATCTTCGCCCAGATAAAATACACGACACCGGAGGAGGTCAAAGTGGGAGCTGTTGTTGGAAACGTGGCCAAAGATTTGGGCCTGGACGTCGGCACCTTGATTAACAGACGATTCCGTATCGTGTCCGGAGCTCAGGACGCGCTGTTTGAGGTAAACCCGAACAATGGGGTTTTATATGTTCACAAGAATCTCGACCGAGAGCAGCTGTGCGATAACAACGGAGCCTGCTTATTAGATGTGAAAATCGTTATTGAGAATCCGCTGGAAATTCATTATGTCACCGTGGAAATAACGGACGCAAACGACCACGCACCGACTTTTACGGAGAAAGAAAAGGTAATTGAAATAGCAGAGACGACGCTGCCAGGGGCTCGGTTTCAGTTACCGGGCGCACGTGATCCTGATGTGGGAATAAATTCTGTGCAGCGTTATAAACTCAGTCAAAACGATGATTTTCATCTGGAAATTCGAGATAGGGAAGAGGATAAAATCCCATTCTTAGTGTTACAGAGAAGCTTGGACAGAGAGAAGAAAACAAACCACAGCTTGGTTTTAACCGCTATAGATGGAGGGACACCAGCTAAATCTGCTAAACTTAATCTCACCATAAAGGTTCTCGACATAAATGATAACAGGCCAATTTTTTTGAAAGAGGATTACTCTGTGATGTTACATGAAAATGTTGCTATAGGTACAGTTGTAATAAAAGTACAAGCGACTGATCTAGATGAAGGAACTAATGGTGATGTCGAGTATGCCTTCGGTGGTGATATTAATTCTAAGGTATTGAGCTTGTTTAGCCTCGATAGAATCACAGGTGAAATACGAGTAAATGGACAAATTGACTACGAAACCGCAAATGTTTTCAAGTTAGACGTCCAAGCTTCTGACAAAGGCCAGCCACCGATGACAACAGACTGTCGAGTCCAAATAAAGATTCAAGACGTGAATGATAATAAACCAGAGATTGAGGTGACGTCAATATCAAACATGGTCCCAGAAGATTCAAAACATGGGACCGTGATTTCCCTAATCAGTGTCACAGACCTTGATTCTGGCCTGAATGGAAAAGTAATATGCAGTCTGACGGGGAATGTGCCATTCGAATTAAAACCATCCTTTAAAGAAAACATGTATTCACTAGTGACAAAAGGAAATCTTGACAGAGAAAGTGTGTCACATTATGACATAACAATAATGGCTACAGACTGTGGAGAGCCTCCGCTCTCTGCGTTGAAAACGTTGAGTATTGAAGTGTCAGATGTCAATGATAACGCCCCAGAGTTCCCACACAGCCCCCTGGCGTTATACCTGACAGAAAACAATACACCTGGCGCATCGATATTATCCGTGAGTGCATTTGATAAAGATTTAAACGACAACGCGGCAGTGTCCTATCGAATTGGAAGGGGAGGTGCCCAGAGTATTATGGCCTCTTTTCTAAATATTAATTCCGATAATGGACACATTTCAGCGCTGAAAAGTTTTGACTTTGAAACGATAAAAACTTTCCAGTTCCACGTTGTAGCGTCAGATTCTGGAACTCCGTCACTGAGCAGCAACGTCACAGTGAACGTGTTCATTCTGGATCAGAACGACAACGCTCCAGTCATCCTGTATCCAGTCAGCTCCAACGGTTCTGCTGAAGGTATGGAGGAGATTCCCCGCAATGTGAACGCAGGACACTTGGTGACTAAAGTCAGAGCCTATGACGCTGATATAGGATATAACGGCTGGTTACTGTTTTCACTGCAACAAGTTACTGACCACAGTCTCTTTGGTTTGGACCGCTATACAGGACAGATCAGAACACTTCGCTCATTCACAGAGACAGACGAGGCTGAGCACAAGCTGCTCATACTGGTCAAAGACAATGGGAACGTGTCACTCTCAGCAACAGCTACTGTCATCGTCAAAGTTGTGGAACCCAAAGAAGCTTTTGCAGCTTCTGATGTTAAAAGTTCAACAAAAGCAGATGAGGACAGTAATGTGACTTTTTACCTGATGATAACTGTGGGCTCAGTTTCAGCTCTTTTTCTCGTCAGTATCATCGTGCTGATTTCAATGCAGTGCTCAAAGTCCACAGACTACACTTCTAAATATCTGCCAGAGCCTAATTATGATGGGACACTGTGTCACAGCATCCAGTACAGATCTGGAGACAAACGCTACATGTTAGTTGGACCCAGGATGAGTATAGGATCTACTATAGCCCCAGGAAGCCATGCCAACACACTAATGCTGCCTGACAGGAGGGGGATATCTGGAGAGGTAAGACAAACAAAAATCATATCTTTGCAAGTGCATAGTATTGTATTTGCATTGTGGTTAAGCTTTCTTCGTATCATTTGTTTAAATTACTCCTGTACATATTCAAAGAAGATGTTTGAGTTTATTCTCTCTCTTATCGTCTCACTGCCAACGGTTATAAAGTAAAATATTCAATTAATTAAAATGTTTAAATAGCAACACACTGGATGTGGCTAGACAGCTCTGTCTATTACAAAAATCTGCACTGTCCTGTTCTTGCACACTCATAGTCATGAGGAATGTAAGTGATCAGTCTGTTTGGGCAGATTCTGTCGTGACCGCTGTTCGTGGTGCTGAAAAGAATGTACTTTTCAGCTAAACAGTAAATTGTCTTTACTTGTGAATATGTGGGCAGGAAGTTTTCAGTTGGGTTTCAGTTCATTCTAACTTCTAGCCTATGTCTGATGTGAAAGTTGATAGATGGAGCATTATGTGTGGAATGTTTAAGCAGCATTATTGAGTGTTGTTATTTTAGTTGTTGCAAATCGGTGAGGATTCTCTGTCATCAGTTCATGGTGTCTTTTAGTTGTTAACTAGGATAGACATACACAATTCATGATTGCTGTCCATGGTACTGACAAGCTGAATATGGTCAAACCAGTAAAGCAATGGAAAGTATTATTTTAATGATTAATCAAATTATTACGAGCAGAGAATATAATAATTTTGGGTTTTTATTAGTTTCCCAAGACCTGAGTTTTGCTCTCATGTCAATAAGAACGTTTGATAAGCTGATAAAGAGAACAGTTCCCAGTAACAACCTCTAGGTGTCACTATCAAATCATGAAACCATAAACGTCTTCATCCCACCCCTTGCAAACCTTTTGTTTGACATTTTAGCAGTGCAAGGGAAGCACTTGAATCAAGCCCACCAACCGATGAGATCACGTCCGCGTTCTGCAAATATGCGACACTCACGGGATTAATATAAATAACTGTTAGTCGCATTAAGAGGCTCATGCGTGTATGTATTTTGTGTTACAACGATGGGAACGGATACAGATACTCCAACGAGGAAGCGCTCCACGGTTGCTTTTTATGTGATTCTGCTGCTGTTTTTCGGAGAACAGGCTTTTGCTCAAATCCGATACTCTGTTCCCGAGGAGGTTAAAGACGGAACTGTCGTTGGAAACGTTGCGAAGGATCTTGGCCTGGACATCACTTCTTTGATTGATAGACGGTTCCGCGTTGTGTCTGGAAGTGAAGACGCTATTTTTGAAGTAAACCAGAATAATGGGGCACTGTACGTCAATAATCACATTGACAGGGAGGAGCTTTGTCAGGGCAGTGGCGCCTGCCTCATGGAGCTGAAAATCCTCGTTGAAAACCCTTTGGAAATACACTACGCTGTTGTGGAAATTACGGATGTGAATGATCACGCTCCCACTTTTCCCGAAAAGAATCAGACATTTGAAATAGCGGAACAGACTCTGCCAGGAAGGAGATTTCAGCTGCACACTGCTCGTGACCCTGATGCCGGAATTAACTCAATTCGTACGTACACTTTAACAGCAAATGAACACTTTGAAATAAATATCCGTCAAAACGATGCAGCTAAGATACCATTTTTAGTGCTTAAGAAATCGTTGGACAGAGAACAAAAGAGGACACACACGCTGCTGCTGACTGCAATGGACGGAGGAAAACCTCCGAGATCTGGCACGTTAAATGTTTCCATTATTGTTCTCGATATCAATGACAATCGACCTGTATTCAGTCAGGAACTGTACGAAGTTTTAATTCAAGAAAACATTCCTCCTGGCACGTCAGTGTTCAGAATGAGTGCAACGGATCCCGATGAGGACAATAATGGGGAAATTGAGTACACGCTTGGAAAAACCTTGTTGCGAAAAGTCCACGATATTTTTGAATTGGACAAATTAACTGGAGAAATAAAAATAAAAGGAGTAGTAGACTATGAGGAAAACGATGAATATGAACTCGTTGTGGAGGCGTCCGATAAAGGAATACCTCCACTGACAGGTGAGTGTAGAGTCATTATTAAGATTAAAGACGTCAACGATAATCCCCCGGAAATAGAAGTAACGTCACTGTCAGATACAGCGTCAGAAGACTCAAAACCTGGAACGGTTATTTCACTTCTAAGTGTGCGAGACAAAGACTCAGGGGTTAACAGTAAAATAATTTCACAAATAACAAATGACGTTCCGTTTGTACTAAAGGCCTCGTATAAGGAGAACACATATTCAGTGGTCACAAATGATTATTTAGATCGAGAGCAGGTGTCACATTATGAGATAACTATAAAAGCCACTGACTGCGGTGAACCTCCCTTATCTACGTTTAAAACTCTCAACATTCGGATTTCAGATGTAAATGACAACAGTCCACATTTTGAGAAAAGCAGGTTAGAGTTTTATCTGTCAGAAAATAATGCAGCTGGAAACTCGATATTCTCTGTGAGGGCAACGGACAATGATTTGAATGACAATGCAGCTATTTCTTATCATATTGTTAGGGAAGGGAATAAAAATGACATAATGGCTTTCCTCAACATAAATTCTGATAACGGTCACATTACATCTTTAAAAAGTTTCGACTTTGAAATACTGAAAACTTTCCAGTTCCACGTTGTTGCGTCAGATTCTGGAACTCCGTCACTGAGCAGCAACGTCACAGTGAACGTGTTCATTCTGGATCAGAACGACAACGCTCCAGTCATCCTGTATCCAGTCAGCTCCAACGGTTCTGCTGAAGGTGTGGAGGAGGTTCCCCGCAATGTGAATCCAGGACACTTGGTGACTAAAGTCAGAGCCTATGACGCTGATATAGGATATAACGGCTGGTTACTGTTTTCACTGCAGGAAGTTACTGACCACAGTCTCTTTGGCTTGGACCGCTATACAGGACAGATCAGAACACTTCGCTCATTCACAGAGACAGACGAGGCTGAGCACAAGCTGCTCATACTGGTCAAAGACAATGGGAACGTGTCACTCTCAGCAACAGCTACTGTCATTGTCAAAGTCGTGGAGCCAAAAGAAGCTTTTGCAGCTTCTGATGTGAAAAGTTCAACAAAAGCAGAAGAGGACAATAATGTGACATTTTACCTGATGATAACTGTGGGCTCGGTTTCAGCTCTTTTTCTCGTCAGTATCATCGTGCTGATTTCAATGCAGTGCTCAAAGTCCACAGACTATACTTCTAAATATCTGCCAGAGCCTAATTATGATGGGACACTGTGTCACAGCATCCAGTACAGATCTGGAGACAAACGCTACATGTTAGTTGGACCCAGGATGAGTATAGGATCTACTATAGCCCCAGGAAGCCATGCCAATACACTGATGCTGCCTGACAGGAGGTCTGCAACTGGAGAGGTAAGACGTCAAGATCAGATTTTTGCCCATTGTTTTTTTTTTCTTCATGTTTATAAATCATTTGACACAGATGATAACTCACATATACTCTTCTACATGTGCTGCTTTAAGGATAAACTTCGATTGTTTATTTTTGTTCGTTTTGAATGACATCATCTAATCCATCAGGGATTGTTTGATATCAATTCATATATCAGTGCAAGTAAGCACCATCAGCTAAGCAGAGTAATTACTGTAAGGTTGTATTGATATGTGGGCAGCACGTTTTTGACTTGGGAGCTTTCCAACTTCTAACACTTGCCCAAGTGAAATGGGTATTGATAGTGTCGGACTGAACAGTATGAACAGATTTGTTTTAACACTGTGATGTCAGAAAAAGGACAACTGAATAATAGCGGTAACTGCATGTAGCGGAAAGACGTGAGCACTATATATATTTCCCCGTTAAATAACATATTCGATAGTATTTTCTTCCATGCTTCTCACGTTTGTGTAGGCAGTAAGCAGTGTTTTTCAGTAATGCATGTCAAGTGCAAAACATCAGCCTGTTTGATTTGTCACTGAGGTGAAGAGAGAGCGACTAATGAACCCGGGATTTTTTTTTCACATGTTGTTTCTTCTTAAAAGATCACAGTAAAATATATTCAGGTTTACCTTACAAATTACCTCTGGGTGTCACTATTACATCGGGAAACCAGGCACAGCCTTGTCCCCTCCCTTTTAAGTCTTTTGTTTCCTGCTGAACAGAGTAACGACGGCATTTGCACCGGGCACGCCGAGCCACAGACGCTTTTTTCTTGAAAATATGCGGTTTTCGTTTGGTTGGACATAGATACTTGTTTGTCGCATTAGCAGAGCCCACACTGTTAGTGGATTACGATGCGGACCGATAGGAAAACTCGAAAGAGAGACCGCTTCTGGTTTTCTTTTTATTCGGCTCTGTTAATGCTTTTTGGAAAAGAGGCTTCTGCGCAAATACGATACTCTGTCCCGGAGGAGGTTAAACACGGAACGGTTGTGGGAAATGTTGCGAAGGATCTTGGCCTGGACATCACTTCTTTGAATGACCGACGTTTCCGTGTTGTGTCTGGGACTAAAGACGCATTCTTTGAGGTAAACCAGGACAATGGAGCCCTGTACGTCCATAGTAATATCGACAGAGAAGAGCTCTGTCAAGGAAGAGGTGTCTGCCTGCTGGAGCTGAAAATTCTTGTTGAAAATCCTTTGGAAATGCATTATGTAGTTGCAGAAATCACTGATGTGAATGATCACGCTCCTAATTTTCCTGAAAAACTGCAGATGTTTGAAATAGGTGAACAAACGTTGCCAGGAAGGCGATTTCAGCTGCACACGGCTCGTGATCCAGATGCTGGAGTTAACTCTATTCGCACATACACTCTATCGTCAAATGATCACTTTGAAATTGATATCCGCCAAAGTGATGAGGATAAAATACCCTTTCTGGTGCTGAAGAAACCGCTAGACAGAGAACAAAAAATAAATCATTCACTGCTGGTTACAGCAGTTGATGGAGGTAAACCTACAAAATCTGGCACATTGAATATTTCCATTGTAGTTCTTGATATTAATGACAACCGGCCCACATTTATTCAGGATACCTACCAAATTTCCATACAGGAAAATGTTGCAATTGGGACATCAGTATTTCTAATGAATGCAACAGATCCAGATGAGGGCGCCAACGGGGAGATTGAATACAGCCTAGCAAAAACATTGAGGAGAAACATATATGACCTATTTGATCTTGACAAATTGACTGGGGTGATTAGAATAAAGGGGCTAATGGATTATGAAGAAAACGACGTTTATAAAGTTGATATTGAGGCTTTCGATAAAGGAACACCTCCACTGAAAGGCGAGTGTAGAGTCATTATTAAGATAAAAGACGTAAATGATAATCCCCCGGATATAGAAGTGACCTCACTGTCAGATACAGTGGCTGAGGATTCAAAGCCAGGCACAGTTATTTCACTCATTAGTTTAATAGATAAAGATTCTGGAGTTAATGGGAAAATAATTTCAAGTCTAACCTCAGAAGTACCTTTTGAATTAAAACCCTCCTATAAAGAAAACATATATTCAGTTGTCACAAAGGGATTTTTGGATCGAGAGCAGGTATCTCATTATGAAATAACAATAAAAGCCACTGATTGTGGTGACCCTCCCCTTTCTGCCTTTAAAACGCTCAACATTCAAATATCAGATGTAAATGACAACAGTCCTTACTTCTCCCAAAACCCATTACAGTTTTATATGTCAGAAAATAATGTTGCTGGAAAGTCTATTTTCTTTGTGAGCGCAACTGACAATGATTTGAATGACAATGCAGCTGTTTCATATCATATTGTCAGAGAAGGGGGTCAGAACGATATAATGTCTTTCCTGAATGTAAATCCTGATAATGGACACATCACCGCACTAAAAAGTTTTGACTTTGAAAGAGTGAAAACTTTCCAGTTCCACGTTGTAGCGTCAGATTCTGGAACTCCATCACTGAGCAGCAACGTCACAGTGAACGTGTTCATTCTGGATCAGAACGACAACGCTCCAGTCATCCTGTATCCAGTCAGCTCCAACGGTTCTGCTGAAGGTGTGGAGGAGATTCCCCGCAATGTTAATGCAGGACACTTGGTGACTAAAGTCAGAGCCTATGACGCTGATATAGGATATAACGGCTGGTTACTGTTTTCACTGCAGGAAGTTACTGACCACAGTCTCTTTGGTTTGGACCGCTATACAGGACAGATCAGAACACTTCGCTCATTCACAGAGACAGACGAGGCTGAGCATAAGCTGCTCATACTGGTCAAAGACAATGGGAACGTGTCACTCTCAGCAACAGCTACTGTCATTGTCAAAGTCGTGGAGCCCAAAGAAGCTTTTGCAGCTTCTGATGTTAAAAGCTCAACAAAAGCAGAGGAGGACAATAATGTGACTTTTTACCTGATGATAACTGTGGGCTCCGTTTCAGCTCTTTTTCTCGTCAGTATCATCGTGCTGATTTCAATGCAGTGCTCAAAGTCCACAGACTACACTTCTAAATATCTGCCAGAGCCTAATTATGATGGGACACTGTGTCACAGCATCCAGTACAGATCTGGAGACAAACGCTACATGTTAGTTGGACCCAGGATGAGTATAGGATCTACTATAGCCCCAGGAAGCCATGCCAATACACTAATGCTGCCTGACAGGAGGTCTGCAACTGGCGAGGTAAGATATTTTCTAATGTCATTCTGCAGGTTGAAAATGCAAAAAATATATGCAATCACACAATTGCTTGTGGACAGCAACATAATCAGATTCACATTAATGGCCATGATTCAGGGCTTTCTGTGACATGAAACTGGGTGATGAAAAGTTTGAGCTTTTCTATTCTTGGAAAGCATCTCTGCTGATTGACGGTGTTGTCTTGATGGCATTTTGCTGGAATTATTGAATTTCCCGGTCATAAAATATATGAAATGAACCAAAGTAATATTTGTCATCTAGCAGGCTGCGTTAGTCTGTGTGACTTGTTATTGTATGAGATAATGATTGAATCTCATCTTCGTGCTCAGTTTTTTATGCAGTATTGATGGCAGTAAGTTACAAGAGTTCAAATATATCTGTGTTTCTAATAGAGTCGCATGGTGGCACTAAACAACAAGAAATACACCCACCACAGTTCACTCTGTGCAGGTCTGTGAGACTGCCTCTGAAGCATTGAAGAGCGCGCACCATTATCCCCCGTCTGGCATATCATATTGCGATTTTGTCGTCCATAGGAAACGGGTGCTTTGTTAGACGTGGATTTTTCGTCGTAGATTTAACGGATATGTAAACAGTGTTGCGATCACGTAGCGTTTACTGGATTTATCCCTTGGCCTCAGACAATGGAACAAAGCGGACCGGGCTGCGGCCGACAAGGAAGAAAATGGATTTCCTTCGTGTTGGCGTCGACTTTGCTTTTCGGTATGAAGGCCTCGGGACAGATAAGATATTCTATATCGGAAGAGATCAAAGAAGGAACGGCAGTCGGGAATATAGCGAAGGATTTGGGAATCGATCCTAATATTTTAAAAGCGAGGGGGTTTCGCATTGTTTCTGGCTCCACTGAACCGCTTTTCCAGGTAAACCAAAATGATGGGATTCTGTACGTAAATCGTAAAATTGACCGGGAGGAAATATGCCAGCGGACCAGTGCGTGTCTGATAAACCTTAAGAGCGTGCTGGAGAACCCGCTGGAGATCCATTATGTTGCAGTGGAGGTGTTAGACGTAAATGACCACTCGCCCTCTTTCCCGGAGAACAACAAAAGGCTGGAGATTTCAGAGTCCACTTTACCGGGAACACGGTTTCAGCTGCATGCAGCACTCGACCCAGACGGCGGAATGAATTCAGTTCAACAGTATAAACTTAGTCAAAATAATCATTTTCGACTGGAAGTGAAAGATCGAGGGAAAGATGGCAAAGTGCCTATTCTACAGTTACAAAGTCCTTTAGACAGGGAAGCATCCAGCAGCCACAAACTACTGCTTACAGCCGTGGATGGGGGTAAACCACCGAAATCTGGGTCTATGGAGATATTAATAGATGTTCTAGATGTGAATGATAATGCTCCCATTTTTACAAAGGATGTCTATTCTGCAGAGATAAATGAGAATTCACCAATTGGCACAATAGTTATTCGAGTAAACACCACTGATCTAGATGAAGGTGTAAATGGAGAAGTTAGTTATTCATTTGGAAATGTAAACAGCAAGGTGCAGGAAATGTTTGACGTCAACCCAAGCACAGGTGAAATAACTGTGAAAGGAGAACTAGACTATGAAGTGGATGAGAGTTATGAAATAGATATTCAAGCATCCGACAGTGGCGCTGTTCCACTTAGAACCGATAAAAGCATAACTGTAAATATTAGAGACATAAATGACAATGCACCTGCGATTGAAGTTACGTCACTATCTAATGAAATACCAGAGGATGCCAGAGTAGGGACGACGGTGGCACTTCTTAGTATCACCGACCTGGATTCAGGAGTAAACGGAAAAGTTATCAGCCTTGTAAACGGCGACACGCCTTTCACATTAACACCTTCGATACAGGACAACATGTACGCTGTTGTGACCAAGTCACAGCTTGACAGGGAAAAGCAGTCGATCTACGATGTAACAGTTACCGCAAAAGATGCAGGTGAACCAGCCTTAACATCTGAAAAGACATTCAGAGTTGTTATATCCGATGTAAACGATAACAGTCCAGAGTTTTTAACGGGCAGATATAATTTCTATGTCCCCGAGAATAATCCTCCAGGACTGTCGGTATTCTCTTTGATTGCGTCTGATCGTGATTTAGGAGATAATGCTTTTATTTCTTATCATATTCTCAGAGATGGAAGCAAATATAATAAAGTGACGTCGTTTCTTAATATCAACTCAGAGAACGGAGACATCATGGCGCTAAAAAGTTTTGACTTTGAAACGGTGAAAACTTTCCAGTTCCACGTTGTTGCGTCAGATTCTGGAACTCCGTCACTGAGCAGCAACGTCACAGTGAACGTGTTCATTCTGGATCAGAACGACAACGCCCCAGTCATCCTGTATCCAGTCAGCTCCAACGGTTCTGCTGAAGGTGTGGAGGAGATTCCTCGCAATGTGAACGCAGGACACTTGGTGACTAAAGTCAGAGCCTATGACGCTGATATAGGATATAACGGCTGGTTACTGTTTTCACTGCAACAAGTTACTGACCACAGTCTCTTTGGTTTGGACCGCTATACAGGACAGATCAGAACACTTCGCTCATTCACAGAGACAGACGAGGCTGAGCACAAGCTGCTCATACTGGTCAAAGACAATGGGAACGTGTCACTCTCAGCAACAGCTACTGTCATCGTCAAAGTCGTGGAGCCCAAAGAAGCTTTTGCAGCTTCTGATGTGAAAAGCTCAACAAAAGCAGAGGAGGAAAATAATGTGACTTTTTACCTGATGATAACTGTGGGCTCAGTTTCAGCTCTTTTCCTCGTCAGCATCATCGTGCTGATTTCAATGCAGTGCTCAAAGTCCACAGACTACACTTCTGAATATCTACCAGAGCCTAATTATGATGGGACACTGTGTCACAGCATCCAGTACAGATCTGGAGACAAACGCTACATGTTAGTTGGACCCAGGATGAGTATAGGATCTACTATAGCCCCAGGAAGCCATGCCAATACACTAATGCTGCCTGACAGGAGGGGGGCATCTGGAGAGGTAAGACTTTAATAATGCACACTTTGTTTATGAGAAACACCTCCTATTTAATCATAGCACTGTACTTACTTTGACTAACAAAGTCAAACACCTTTTTTTAAATGAACATAAGCAGTACCGTTTCCAAACAAAGAGAAGAATCACAATATGTGTGGAAAGTGTGATGCTCTCTTTCTGGTCCCTGTAACAGTATTTTATGTTGCCTGTGTTGTTGTTCTGTCTTTCACAGTTAGGTTTTGAATGACTGTGTGCAGCTTGTCAATTAGCATCATAATTCATAGGTTGCTCACATAATATTGCTGAGTATCCCTGCCCATGTTGTTGACCCCTGCAGTACACTCTGGGGAGCATTATTATCGGCATATTTCAAAATGATATAATTCATAATAATCTCCCATTTAAAATGGCAACAGAAAAAACATTCGTAGATGAATCAGGTTCTTTTGTGGCAATAAGTAGGCAGCAGGTTTTTACACCGTATTGACTGTGTTGTGTTATGTATTTGTTTACTATCAATATGGGAGCACGGAGTTCATTGTTTCAGGTGCTAGGTTGGGGGGTGGCCGCTGTCCAAGGCACTGAAAAGCATCTACTTCACTGCTCCCACTCTTGATGATAATTCATCAGAGTATTTAATTTGCATTACGCTGTAGCAGCATTGACAGTATAATTTCTGAGAATAATATACAGCTACTTTAACCAGCTCTTTGTATTTTGGTTAGAACCGTTTCTTTGCTCTTGATTCACATCACAATGTTTGCTTACAATATATAAATGAGCAAATGTCTTCTGCTTTAGTTCTGTTTCAAAGCTGTTCTCCTCTTGGTGTCACTATAACATAAAGGATGCGATCATGGTCGTCGTCCCTCCCCTCACAAAGCTTTTGTTCGGTGCCTCACAGCAGAACAAACGTTTGGTGTGAGAACGGCAGTCGAATGAGACCGTGTGGTGGTCGAATATAAACATTTCATCATACAAGTGAGATAATCCTGCGTTGATGCTGGTGGATAACGATGGAGAGCAAAGGACGACCGAGTGACTATGGCTGGCTTGCTTTTCGTCTGTGTTTACTGGGGCTTTTCGGAAAGCAGGCATTGGGTGAATTGAGATACTCTATTCCGGAGGAGGTGAAAGAAGGAACCGTTGTCGGGAATGTCGCCAAGGATCTGGGTCTGGAGAGAACGTCTCTGGCTGATCGACGTTTCCGTGTTGTTTCTGGATCTAAGGAGACGTTCTTTGAGGTAAACCCGGACAGCGGGGCTTTACAGGTCCGGAACAAAATCGACAGGGAGGAGCTCTGTCACGGCAGTGGTGCCTGTGTAATGGAGCTAAAAATCCTTGTCGAAAATCCTCTGGAAATGCACCATGTCGTTATTGAAATCACTGATGTGAATGATCACGCTCCCAGTTTTTCCGAAAAGGCACAGACATTTGAAATAGCAGAGCATTCTTCTCCGGGAACGAGATTCGAACTGCACGCGGCCCATGATCCCGATGCAGGAATAAACTCCATCCGAACATACACATTAACGTCAAACGATCACTTTGAAATAGATATTAGTCAGAGCGATGAAGATAAAATACCATTTTTAGTGCTGAAGAAGGCATTAGACAGAGAACAGAAGAATAAACACGTGTTATTTGTTACAGCAGTTGACGGAGGTAAACCTCCGAGATCAGGCACACTGAATGTTTCCATCACCGTTCTAGACAGTAATGATAATCGTCCAATGTTCAGTCAGGACACCTATCAAATCGAAATATATGAAAATGCTCAAGTTGGCGCTGCTGTTACGAAAGTAAATGCAACGGATCCAGACGAAGGTAATAATGGAGAAATCGAGTACAGCTTCAGCAAAACAATGGCACGTAAGATCTACGAGATATTTGAACTGAACAGTTTAAGTGGACAAATAAAATTGAAAGGGCCGTTGGATTTTGAAGATTCGGAGATTTATAAACTGGAAGTCCAGGCATCAGATAAAGGGCAACCTCCATTAACAGGAAGGTGTAGAGTTATTGTAAAGATTAAAGACGTCAACGATAATCCGCCAGAAATAGAAGTGACATCACTTTCAAATACAGTGTCTGAAGATTCAAAACCTGGAACAGTTATTTCACTTATCAGCGTGACGGATAAAGACTCTGGTGTTAATGGAAAAGTTATTTTACGCATAAACGACGGCGTGCCTTTCGAGTTAAAACCCTCCTATAAGGAGAACATTTATTCAGTTGTTACTAAAGCATTATTAGATCGAGAGCAGGTGCCACTGTATGAAATAATTATTAAAGCCAATGATTGTGGTCAACCTCCCTTATCGACATTTAAAACTTTAAACATTCAGATATCAGACGTAAATGACAACAGTCCACATTTCAACCAAAGTCCATTACAGTTTTATCTGTCAGAAAATAATGTTGCTGGAGCGCCAGTGTTCTCTGTGAGCGCGACTGACAGTGACATGAATGAAAATGCGGCTATTTCATATCATGTTGCGAGAGGAGGGAGTGGAAATGACGTGACGTCATCTTTCCTAAATATAAATTCCGATAATGGGCAAATTTCCGCGCTAAAAAGTTTTGACTTTGAAACACTGAAAACTTTCCAGTTCCACGTTGTGGCATCAGATTCTGGAACTCCGTCACTGAGCAGCAACGTCACAGTGAACGTGTTCATTCTGGATCAGAACGACAACGCTCCAGTCATCCTGTATCCAGTCAGCTCCAACGGTTCTGCTGAAGGTGTGGAGGAGATACCCCGCAATGTGAACGCAGGACACTTGGTGACTAAAGTCAGAGCCTATGACGCTGATATAGGATATAACGGCTGGTTACTGTTTTCACTGCAGGAAGTTACTGACCACAGCCTCTTTGGTTTGGACCGCTATACAGGACAGATCAGAACACTTCGCTCATTCACAGAGACAGACGAGGCTGAGCACAAGCTGCTCATACTGGTCAAAGACAATGGGAACGTGTCACTCTCAGCAACAGCTACTGTCATCGTCAAAGTCGTGGAGCCCAAAGAAGCTTTTGCAGCTTCTGATGTGAAAAGTTCGACAAAAGCAGAAGAGGACAATAATGTGACTTTTTACCTGATGATAACTGTGGGCTCAGTTTCAGCTCTTTTTCTCGTCAGTATCATCGTGCTGATTTCAATGCAGTGCTCAAAGTCCACAGACTACACTTCTAAATATCTGCCAGAGCCTAATTATGATGGGACACTGTGTCACAGCATCCAGTACAGATCTGGAGACAAACGCTACATGTTAGTTGGACCCAGGATGAGTATAGGATCTACTATAGCCCCAGGAAGCCATGCCAACACACTAATGCTGCCTGACAGGAGAGGGATGTCTGGAGAGGTAAGACTTTAATCTGCTGTTTCTGATGTGGATCACTTTATTGAGGTACATAGACGTTACTCGTCTGATTCGTCATCTTAACATTGTGCTGGGATATTTTTGAGACACTGCAGTGTCCCTTCTTTCCATCAGAACCGAGTTAAGTTTGTCAGCTGTCTATGACGTGCATTCAACTTCCTGCTTCTGCTCGTATGATGCACAAACAGTTTTTCTTATAGCAGAGTCTCTCAAGCACACATCTCTCTCGATTATATTTTTCTATATTTATTACCTTTTTCTTCCTGCAAGATACACACAGCTAATGCCTTAATTTACTTTAGCCTCTTTTATGGCAGTGTTTGAAAAATGAGCTTTGTCACCGACTACATATACAGAACTCTACACCTGCCTACGTTGCCATGCTGTTTGCTATTAGTGTTGCTAATATTCATTTTTGAAATTGTGAAAAAATTCCAGGAATCAAGGAAATTGTTTATTTTAAAGCTCAGTGTGTTGTTGATCGTTGTCCATGGTGCTGTATTTTACTGACTTTTCTGGTTTCAAGCAACAACACGTTCAATGCTAAAACAATGATTTGGCAACTTTTTTCTCCCTTGATCCTTTATACGTGCTGCAGTTTAGTTGCGTGGATTTTTGCTGGATAAAACATTTCACGTATTTTTTCTCATGATCCTTTTATGTGTGACGGGGGGTTATGTGCACTTTAAATCATCTAATATGTTGCCTCTTGGTGTCACTGTTACATTAATAAGGCCATATGAATGACTTGGTTCCTCCTCTCCCAAAGCTTTTGTTTGGTACCTCACAGCAGAGGAGCCATCTGATCTAAGGCTGTGCGTCGAATGAGACGTTGTGGTGTTTTTTCTAAACATGCGATCCTGAAAGGGCTGGATATACCCACCCGATTACTGCCGAAACCGCTTCCACTGTGCATTAGGCTGCTGGATAACGATGGAGAGGATACGGCAATATCGAAGAAATCAGCATCGGTTTGCTTTATATTTTTTCTTCATTCTGATCGTCGGAAAGCAGGCATCGGCTGAACTGAGATACTCGATTCCAGAGGAGATGAGAGAAGGAAGCGTTGTTGGAAACGTAGCAAAGGATCTTGGTCTGGATAAAAGCTCTTTGATTGATCGGCGGTTCCGTGTTGTGTCTGAATCTACGGACGCTTTTTTCGAGGTAAATCCGGACAATGGTGCTTTACAGGTTCTTAAGAAAATCGACAGGGAGGAGCTTTGTCAGGGAAGCGGTGCATGTTTAATAGAGCTGAAAATCCTCGTAGAAAACCCTTTGGAAATACACTACGTACTTGTAGAAATCACTGACGTGAATGATCACTCCCCTGTTTTTTCAGAAATGGTGCAGAAATTTGAAATAGCAGAGCATTCTTCTCCAGGAACGAGATTCGAACTCCACGCAGCCCGTGATCCCGATGCTGGAATAAATTCCATCCGCACATACACACTAACGACAAACGATCACTTTGAAATAGATATTAGTCAGAGCGATGAAGATAAAATGCCATTTTTAGTTCTGAAGAAGGCATTAGACAGAGAACGGAATGATAAACACGTGTTATTTGTTACTGCAGTTGACGGAGGTAAACCTCCGAGATCAGGCACACTCAACGTTTCCATTATTGTTCTAGACATTAATGATAATCGTCCAATGTTTAGTCAGGAGACTTATCAAGTAGAAATATATGAAAACGCTCAAGTTGGAACAACCGTTATTAAAGTCAATGCAACAGATCCAGACGAAGGTAGTAATGGAGAAATCGAGTACAGCTTCAGCAAAACAATGGCACGTAAAATCTATGAGATATTTGAACTGGATAGTGTGAGTGGACAAATTAAATTGAAAGGTGAACTTGATTTTGAGGAATCAGAGATTTACAAACTAGACGTTCAAGCGTCAGATAAATCAACAGCGCCATTAACAAGCAGATGTAGAGTTATATTAAAGGTTAAGGACGTCAACGATAATCCACCCAAAATAGAAGTGACATCACTTTCAAATACAGTGTCTGAAGATTCAAAACCTGGAACAGTTATTTCACTTATCAGTGTGCGGGATAAAGATTCTGGTATCAATGGAAAAGTTATTTTAAGTATAACAAACGAAGTTCCTTTTGAACTAAAACCTTCTTATAAGGAAAACACATATTCAGTTACCACTAAGCGATTTTTGGATCGAGAGGAGGTGTCAAATTATGACATCACAATAAAAGCCACTGACTGTGGTGAACCTCCCTTATCAACTTTTAAAACTCTAAACATTCAGATATCAGATGTTAATGACAACAATCCACAATTCTCCCGAAATCCGATACAGTTTTATCTCTCAGAAAATAACATTGCTGGAAAGTCGATTTTATCTGTGAGCGCAACGGACAGTGATTTAAATGACAACGCAGCTATTTCATATCATATTGTCAGACAGGGGAGTAAAAATGACATAATGTCTTTCCTTAATATTAACTCAGAGAACGGTGACATCACTGCACTAAAAAGTTTCGACTTTGAAACGCTGAAAACTTTCCAGTTCCACGTTGTTGCGTCGGATTCTGGAACTCCGTCACTGAGCAGCAACGTCACAGTGAACGTGTTCATTCTGGATCAGAACGACAACGCTCCAGTCATCCTTTATCCAGTCAGCTCCAACGGTTCTGCTGAAGGTGTGGAGGAGATTCCCCGCAATGTGAACGCAGGACACTTGGTGACTAAAATCAGAGCCTATGACGCTGATATAGGATATAACGGCTGGTTACTGTTTTCACTGCAGGAAGTTACTGACCACAGTCTCTTTGGTTTGGACCGCTATACAGGACAGATCAGAACACTTCGCTCATTCACAGAGACAGACGAGGCTGAGCACAAGCTGCTCATACTGGTCAAAGACAATGGGAACGTGTCACTCTCAGCAACAGCTACTGTCATCGTCAAAGTCGTGGAGCCCAAAGAAGCTTTTGCAGCTTCTGATGTGAAAAGTTCAACAAAAGCAGATGAGGACAATAATGTGACTTTTTACCTGATGATAACTGTGGGCTCAGTTTCAGCTCTTTTTCTCGTCAGTATCATCGTGCTGATTTCAATGCAGTGCTCAAAGTCCACAGACTACACTTCTAAATATCTGCCAGAGCCTAATTATGATGGGACACTGTGTCACAGCATCCAGTACAGATCTGGAGACAAACGCTACATGTTAGTTGGACCCAGGATGAGTATAGGATCTACTATAGCCCCAGGAAGCCATGCCAACACACTAATGCTGCCTGACAGGAGGGGGATGTCTGGAGAGGTAAGCTGGATGACTTTTGCTTGATTTGGGGAAGTGGCTGACACATGTTACTGTGATTTAAAGTAGAACATTTGGGGGAAAATAGCTCGACCTGCGAGCCTGAGTTACAATGTCTCTATCCATGGTGCTGAAACCGTATTTATCTGTATTAGGTTTGTAGGCCACACGCATATATTGGTGAAATGTCCTGTATTATTTAAATAAGCAAACCTAATTCTCTGTCATATTGACGAGATGTGATCACTTGGTGTCAGTGTGTGACCAGAAAAGTGTTGCAGGAGAAGCCCTTTGTCAGAGATATGAGTCCTCCCCTTTGTGGGATGGGTTTTCCCTTTTCTAGTCCTGGATGCATCCTTTACGCTCGCCGCAGCATTTTTTATAATGCACTGGAAACTGTGCGTATGATTTGAGGACATATATTTATTTTGACACGGCAGTCGTTTTTCTAAATAATCGGGATTACGCCTGTCTACTAATTATGGGAAATAAAGGACCTGGAGCATCGAGAGCACAATGGTGGTGGGTCGCCTCCATTGTCTCGTTAATTTTCCTGTGGAGCAGAGCTTCGGCACAGATCAGATACTCGATCGCTGAGGAAGCTAAAGAAGGAACTGTTGTCGGGAATATAGCCAAGGATTTGGGATTAGAGATGACCGCGCTGAAAGAGAGAGGATGTCGGATCGTTGAGGGCTCAACAGAATCATTTTTCCACGTTAACCAGAACGACGGGTTCTTGTATATTGACCGAATAATTGACAGGGAGAAGGTTTGTGAGAGGAGCAGTGTGTGCTTGATAAACCTCAAAACGGTGCTGGAAAATCCTCTTGAAATTCATTACGTGACCGTGGAGGTGTTGGATGTGAACGATCATTCTCCCGGCTTCTCCAGCACAGAGTTACGTCTCCAAATTTCCGAGTCAGCTTTACCAGGCTTGCGCCTTCAGCTGCAAGCAGCACACGACCCGGATGTTGGCCAGTTTTCGGTCAAGGAGTATCAACTGAGTAATAATGATCATTTTCGCTTGGAAGTCAAAGATCGTGGAAAAGACGGAAAAATACCCGTGTTAGTCTTACTGAAGACGCTAGACAGGGAAACAAAGCGAAGTCACAAGATGCTTCTTACAGCTATTGACGGAGGCAAACCAAGTAAATCCGGAACAGCGGAACTTATTATTGACGTCTTGGACATCAATGATAACATGCCGGTTTTCACAGACGACACTTACACAGTATTCCTGGAGGAGAATTCTCCAATTGGCACAACAATTATAAAAGTAAACGCCACGGATTTAGACGAAGGATCCAATGGTGAGATTATATATTCATTGGGCACTAACGTGAATAGCAGAATACGTGAACTGTTTCGCATCGATCCAAATACAGGGGACATTATCGTTCAAGAGTTGATAGACTTTGAATTAGGTGAAAGTTATGAGATTGATATACAAGCGTCCGATAAAGGATCAGCCCCTTTCAGCACAGACAAAAGTGTGCTGGTAAATATTGTTGATTTGAATGATAACACACCACAGATAGAGGTTACATCATTTTCAAAGGCAATACCAGAGGACGCCAGACTAGGAACCACAGTGGCATTAATTAGTGTTCTTGATAAAGACTCTGGTCTAAACGGAAAAGTAATTTGCTCATTTGTAGAGGATGTGCCATTCACGTTATCGCCTTCAACACAAGACAACATGTACTCTATAGTCACAAAATCACGCCTGGATAGGGAAAATCAGTCAATATATGATGTTACAGTTGTTGCAAAGGATGCAGGTGAACCATCGTTATATTCAGAAAAATCTATAACTGTTGTTATATCGGATGTGAATGATAACAGCCCAGAGTTTTTAATGAGTCCATACACGTATTACGTTGCTGAAAACAACTCTCCAGGAGCGTCACTGTTTTCTGTGAGAGCATCTGACCGCGACGAGGGCGAAAATTCTCTCGTTTTATATCATATTCTAAGAGATGGAAAAGATAATTCTAAACTAAATTCATTCAGTCTGAATATTAACTCGGAAAACGGAGACATCATGGCTTTAAAAAGTTTTGACTTTGAAACAGTGAAAACATTCCAGTTCCACGTTGTAGCGTCAGATTCTGGAACTCCGTCACTGAGCAGCAACGTCACAGTGAACGTGTTCGTTCTGGATCAGAACGACAACGCTCCAGTCATCCTGTATCCAGTCAGCTCCAACGGTTCTGCTGAAGGTGTAGAGGAGATTCCCCGCAATGTGAACGCAGGACACTTGGTGACTAAAGTCAGAGCCTATGACGCTGATATCGGATATAACGGCTGGTTACTGTTTTCACTGCAGGAAGTTACTGACCACAGTCTCTTTGGTTTGGACCGCTATACAGGACAGATCAGAACACTTCGCTCATTCACAGAGACAGACGAGGCTGAGCACAAGTTGCTCATACTGGTCAAAGACAATGGGAACGTGTCACTCTCAGCAACAGCTACTGTCATCGTCAAAGTCGTGGAGCCCAAAGAAGCTTTTGCAGCTTCTGATGTGAAAAGCTCAACAAAAGCAGATGAGGACAGTAACGTGACTTTTTACCTGATGATAACTGTGGGCTCAGTTTCAGCTCTTTTTCTCGTCAGTATCATCGTGCTGATTTCAATGCAGTGCTCAAAGTCCACAGACTACACTTCTAAATATCTACCAGAGCCTAATTATGATGGGACACTGTGTCACAGCATCCAGTACAGATCTGGAGACAAACGCTACATGTTAGTTGGACCCAGGATGAGTATAGGATCTACTATAGCCCCAGGAAGCCATGCCAATACACTTATGCTGCCTGACAGGAGAGGGATGTCTGGAGAGGTGAGTAAATTATATTAGCTACTTATTGTATTTTAATGAAACGTTTTCTGATTACCATCCTCATCTATTGCTGCTAAACAAGGATATGAATTTAACCGACCAGAGGACATTTCTTATACTCAAAATAGCTATTTAATACATCGTGTTCATATTCATTTATGTATTCATTTATTAATTCAATATTTATGAGTTGAACATGATACACTGCAGTATCCCACACACTCACAAGGCGGCAGTACCTTATCATTATAACGCCTTGCCGGCGCCTCAGCGAAGCATGCACGAGTCCGTCCCTGCTGTTCAGTCCGGTTAGACCACATATAGCTGGCAGACTCGGAATAGGCGCACGGTTGATATTTTTGTATTTTGTGAAATTTATTCTATGGAGATGTGAATATTTTTCTTGCTGTGGTGGAGACATTACATCGAGACTCGTGGACGATGATGAAGGCGTTTGGAATCGTACTTTTACGTCAGATGATGAAACAAAGAGGAAGGGATTCATGGCGACCATTGCTCGTCAGCTTGGTTCTGCTTTTATCTGCCAGAGCGACCTCGGCACAGCTGAGATACTCAATATCTGAGGAACTGAAAGATGGAAGTGTTGTTGGGAATATAGCGAAAGATTTGGGAATAGACCTGAATGTAATGAAGCAGAGAGGATTCCGTATTATGTCTGGCACCAGTGAAGCTCTTTTTAAGGTGAATGAGAATGACGGCGTTCTTTATACGAACCAGAAAATAGACCGAGAGGAGGTGTGTAAGGAGAGCGCTGCGTGTTTGATTAACCTTAAAACCGTTCTCGAAAACCCACTGGAAGTTCATTATGTCACCGTGGAGATAACAGATTTAAACGACCACTGCCCCACATTTCCGGAGAATACAAAAAGGCTCGAAATCTTCGAGTCTGCGTTGCCAGGGGCAAAATATCAGCTACAGAATGCTCACGATCCGGATGGTGGCACAAACTCAGTCCAGCAGTATAAAATCAGCCAGAACGACCATTTTCGTTTAGAAATTAAAGATCGAGGACGAGATGGCAAAACTCCAATTTTACAATTGCAGAGACAGCTCGACAGAGAGGCCAGAAGCAGCCATAAATTGCTGTTGACAGCTATAGATGGCGGAAATCCACCAAAAACAGGCACAGTTGAAATATACATAGATGTTCTAGATGTTAATGATAATATGCCGGTCTTCACAAAGGACACATATTCAGTGGTGCTTCAGGAGAATTCTCCCATTGGTACAACAGTCATCAAAGTTAATGCAACGGATTTGGACGAAGGCGCCAACGGAGAAGTTGTTTATTCATTTGGCAGTGATGTAAAAGATCAAATCCGAGAGCTTTTTGAAATCGACTCTGTTAAAGGGGAGATCACTGTGAAAGGTCGTGTAGACTTTGAGGAACAAGACAGTTATGATATCGATATACAGGCGTCTGATAAGGGAAGTATAACATTAAGAACAGATAAAAGTGTTATTATTAAAATTAGAGATACAAATGATAACGTTCCTGAAATTGAGGTGGCGTCATTGTCAAATTCGGTTTCAGAGGACGCTCGACCAGGAACAACCGTAGCGCTTATCAGCATTACCGATTTGGATTCTGGTGTAAATGGCAAAATAATTAGCTCTGTCGCTGAAGACGGCCCATTCACATTAACTCCATCTATACAACACAACATGTTTGCTGTCGTCACTAAATCGCTGCTGGACAGGGAACAACAATCAAGTTATGATATTACAATTATAGCTAAAGACGCAGGCGAACCAGCCTTGACATCCGAGAAGACTATTAGTGTGTTTGTGTCCGATACGAATGACAACAGTCCTGTGTTTTCACTGAGCCCCTACACGTTCTACATCACCGAAAATAACACCCCGGGAGCCTCTGTGTTTTCTGTGAGAGCGTCTGATCGCGACGAAGGTGAAAATGCACTTATTTCATATCATATTCTCAGGAATGCAGGTAGTGAAAATAGAGTGACATCGTTTCTTAACATCAACTCAGAGAACGGAGACATCGTGGCGCTAAAAAGTTTTGATTTTGAAGCAGTGAAAAATTTCCAGTTCCACGTTGTAGGGTCAGATTCTGGAACTCCGTCACTGAGCAGCAACGTCACAGTGAACGTGTTCATTCTGGATCAGAACGACAACGCTCCAGTCATCCTGTATCCAGTCAGCTCCAACGGTTCTGCTGCAGGTGTGGAGGAGATTCCTCGCAATGTGAATCCAGGACACTTGGTGACTAAAGTCAGAGCCTATGACGCTGATATAGGATATAACGGCTGGTTACTGTTCTCACTGCAGGAAGTTACTGACCACAGTCTCTTTGGTTTGGACCGCTATACAGGACAAATCAGAACACTTCGCTCATTCACAGAGACAGACGAGGCGGAGCACAAACTGCTCATACTGGTCAAAGACAATGGGAACGTGTCACTCTCAGCAACAGCTACTGTCACTGTCAAAGTTGTGGAGCCCAAAGAAGCTTTTTCAGCTTCTGATGTTAAAAGTTCGACAAAAGCAGAGGAGGACAATAATGTGACTTTTTACCTGATGATAACTGTGGGCTCAGTATCAGCTCTTTTTCTCGTCAGTATCATCGTGCTGATTTCAATGCAGTGCTCAAAGTCCACAGACTACACTTCTAAATATCTACCAGAGCCTAATTATGATGGGACACTGTGTCACAGCATCCAGTACAGATCTGGAGACAAACGCTACATGTTAGTTGGACCCAGGATGAGTATAGGATCTACTATAGCCCCAGGAAGCCATGCCAACACACTAATGCTGCCTGACAGGAGAGGTACATCTGGAGAGGTAAGATAGTTTCACATTCCCTCGCAGAACTATGTGTAGCCTTATTTGGTACAAAGATGAATTTCTAACATGATCGCGTTTATTATTCCTGTGATATTCTCTGGTTTAAATTCGAGGGATTAACTGATTAATAAGGGTGGTTTTAAGCAAGTGTTCCTGTCTTACACTATCGCATCACCCTTATAAAATTAATGGGAAAACACTGTGTTCATTCAGTTATCAGACTCTTGCTGATAGAAGACATATACATTTATCTTGTACTAAAACAAGAAGGGTTTGGTATTTTGTTAAATTGCTTACACAAAGATGATATCAGTGCGACAGTGGCATAGTCATGTGCAATTTGTAAGGAGCAAGAGGCTTACAGAAGTATTCTAACATCATAACGTGAGGATGCAAACTGGTTAGTCATAGACAACACTCTGTTTTGTATCAGAGCTTCTGATGTCTCATGGCCACTGGTATGACAGATTACTAGTATATAAATATTTTCTATATCTACCTATCTGCTAAATAAAATAACACTTGTGCCAATATAAACTTTCATTTCAGTTGGAATATCATCAATCTTTAGTGTTTTACGTCTGAAAATGAGTCGTGGTTTAGCTGAGTGCAGACTGTCGCTGTCCTTGGTACTGAAACAGTAACAATTATTTCCCCCTTTTATGCCTTTTATAACCTTTCCCCCCCAATTCTAATTTGAAGCATAATTCGAAACCTAATGGTGACTGAAATAAAGGGGTATGGGCAGCTTTGCTTCCTCTACTTTATGAGGAAAAATAAAGTGAAACATTTTCTTGAGAATATGCTTTTAAACTATCGTTTTGCGCAAAGTCAAAGTGTGATGCATTTATTTCAAATACAGCACTGTAGTGTGGTTCATGATCACTTGGTGTCGGTGTAATGACAGAAAAATATTACACATGTTTTCGTCACAGACACTAGACCCAACCCCTTTTTCCTCAAACCATCACGGACCGAGCCTTTTACGCGAACAGCTTGAACACATAATTTACCTTTTATCTCATCTCCTCTCGTGCTCTGTGGGGAAATGGTTGGATTATGAAAACGAATGTGACGGAAAGACCGAACGTAATTGCACGGATATAGCCTTTGGACATATTTTTTATAATTTTTATTTTCATTCGCGTCATGGAACAAAGGGGATGTCTGACGTGGAGAGAGCGGACAAAGTGGATGGTCTACGTGTTGGTTTTGGTCACGGTTTGTGGCAGAGTTACAGCACAAGTCCGATATTCCGTCGCTGAGGAAGTGAAAGAAGGAACTGCTGTTGGAAATATTGCGAAGGATTTAGGTCTCGATAAGACCACGCTGAAGGAAAGGGGGTACCGCATTGTCTACAGCTCGACAGAGCCTCCTTTTCGAGTGAATCAGGACGATGGTATATTGTATGTGAACCGTAAAATTGACAGAGAGGAAGCGTGCGACCGAAGCAAGGTCTGTGTCATCGAATTGAAAACTGTACTAGAAAACCCACTGGAGGTCCACTACGTAGCCGTGGACATTCTGGATATAAACGACCACGCACCGATCTTTCCTGAAAGTGAGAAAATGTTAGAGATTTTTGAATCTGCATTACCGGGAGCTAGATTTCAGTTACAAGCTGCGCGTGATGCTGATAGTGGTTTATTATCCGTTCAGCAGTATAAGTTGAGTCAAAATGAACATTTTCGTTTGGAGGTGAAAGATCGCGGCGAGGACCGTAAAACTCCCAGTTTAGTTCTGCAGAAATCCCTGGATAGAGAATCCGTTAAGACCCATGTGTTACTTCTGACAGCCACTGACGGAGGTAAACCTCCACGCTCCGGTAACATGACAATACATGTTGATGTCTCTGATGTTAATGATAACCCCCCGGTCTTCACGAAAGATTCGTATCATGTACATTTAAAAGAAAATTCTCCACTTGGAACGACTGTTATTCAAGTTAATGCAACAGATATGGATGAAGGTTCAAACGGGGAAGTAGAATATTCATTTGGGAGTGACGTGGATGCACGAGCACGTGCACGTTTCGATTTAAATCCGGTGACTGGAGTCATTACTGTGGCAGGGGCCCTAGATTTTGAAGACAGTGGAAGATATGAAATTGATATACAGGCATCAGACAAAGGCGCAGCGACACTGACAACAGACAAACCCGTCATTATACACATTATTGACGTAAACGACAACGCACCAGAGATTGAGGTGACATCTTTTTCACGTGCAATCCCGGAAGATTCTAAACCAGGAACCACAGTGGCGTTGATTAGTGTTAAAGATGCAGATTCTGGTCTCAATGGAAAAGTGTTGTGTCATATTAGTCAAGATCTTCCTTTTCTGCTTGCTCCTTCTTTGCAAAACAACATGTATTCCCTAGTAACCAAGTTGCTTTTGGATCGAGAGAAGCAATCGCAATATAATGTAACAATCGTCGCTAAAGACGCAGGCGAACCATCCCTGTCATCAGATAAAACTATAAGAATTGTTGTGTCAGATGTGAATGACAACAGACCAGAGTTTTCTCAGAACCCATATACTTTCTACATAACAGAGAACAACAGCCCAGGCACGTCTATTTTATCAGTGTCAGCCAGTGATGTTGACGAGGGAAGTAATGCACTGATTTCATATCAAATTTTGAGGGAGAGGAGAGAAGAGAACCTGCTCAGCTCTTTTCTAAACATCAACACAGAGAACGGAGACATCACCGCACTAAAAAGTTTTGATTTTGAAGCAGTGAAAACTTTCCAGTTCCACGTTGTTGCGTCAGATTCTGGAACTCCGTCACTGAGCAACAACGTCACAGTGAACGTGTTCATTCTGGATCGGAACGACAACCCTCCAGTCATCCTGTATCCAGTCAGCTCCAACGGTTCTGCTGAAGGTGTGGAGGAGATTCCCCGCAATGTGAATCCAGGACACGTGGTGACTAAAGTCAGAGCCTATGACGCTGATATAGGATATAACGGCTGGTTACTGTTTTCACTGCAGGAAGTTACTGACCACAGTCTCTTTGGTTTGGACCGCTATACAGGACAGATCAGAACACTTCGCTCATTCACAGAGACAGACGAGGCTGAGCACAAGCTGCTCATACTGGTCAAAGACAATGGGAACGTGTCACTCTCAGCAACAGCTACTATTATTGTCAAAGTCGTGGAGCCCAAAGAAGCTTTTGCAGCTTCTGATGTGAAAAGCTCAACAAAAGCAGATGAGGACAGTAACGTGACTTTTTACCTGATGATAACTTTGGGCTCAGTTTCAGCTCTTTTTCTCGTCAGTATCATCGTGCTGATTTCAATGCAGTGCTCAAAGTCCACAGACTACACTTCTAAATATCTGCCAGAGCCTAATTATGATGGGACACTGTGTCACAGCATCCAGTACAGATCTGGAGACAAACGCTACATGTTAGTTGGACCCAGGATGAGTATAGGATCTACTATAGCCCCAGGAAGCCATGCCAATACACTAATGCTCCCTGACAGGAGAGGGATATCTGGAGAGGTAAGATTATATTGAAATTAACTGATAATAACATGTATATTTTGGACTTCTTGAGACTTATACTGATTGAAGCTCACTTCATTGTGCTTGGTGCTGATGAACCACTGTGCTTTTTGTTTGTGGTGCACTGTCACGTTTTGGATTCCATATTTTCTAATCGTGGTGGTTTTATGTGTTGCTGTATTTACTGTCCTCTGTGACCCCCTTCAAAGGGAGAACTAATAACTCCAATGGCTTTATCATTTAAGCTGATATGAAAACTGAAAGACTAAATCCTCTCCTTCCAGACAAAACGTCAAAGCAGATCTGTTTTGATTTGTTCATATGAATGTATGAGAAGTCTCGTCTCTGTAGCTTTTTTGGTTTATATGAAAACCACAACTCTTGTAAAAAAACATTTGAACGCCTGGTGTCAGTGTAGCTCAGCGATTCCGTGCTTTTGGCCACACTTTACGTCACGAGCTCTCTTCCAATCAAGCACTTGCATTTATCTATAACAGAAACGCTTTCGTGGGCTCCACATCGCGACTGTCAGTAGTACGTTTTACTGGCAGTATTTTTTTTTGTAAAACAGACGGGTGCATCTTTCAGGACCATGGCACTAAGTCTGTGATTTCTTAAGACAAATTTTAATGGACTGTTGTTTGTCATATTCAAGTCATGGAACAAAGAGGACAATGCAGATCGTCGAGGAAACGGTGCTGGTTTTCCCTCATGATGATTTTGGACGTTTTATGGAGCGGAGCTTTTGCGCAGATCAGATATTCGATATCCGAGGAGGTTGAAGATGGAACTGTGGTCGGGAATATAGCAAAAGACTTGGGACTAGATAAGAGTGCGCTACAAGACAGAGGATATCGCATTGTCGCAGGCTCGGCTGAACCCCTGTTTCAGGTTAATCAAAATGATGGCGTCCTGTATGTGAAGGGAAGAATAGATAGGGAGGAGGTGTGCGAACGGACCAGCCCGTGTTTGATCCAGCTGAAAACCGTGCTAGAGAACCCGCTGGAGATTCACTATGTGGCGGTGGAAATACTCGACATAAACGACCACTCGCCGGTTTTTCCAGAGAAAGAAAAGCGGCTCGAGATTTCCGAGTCGGCTCTGGCTGGGGCGAGATTTCAACTGCAAGCGGCCCGCGACAACGACGTCGGCCAGTTTTCCATTCAGCAATACAGACTCAGTCATAACGAGTATTTCAGGGTAGAAGTCAAGGATCGAGGCGAGGATCGAAAAATGCCATTTTTAGTTCTGCAGAAGCAGCTGGATAGAGAAGCAGCAGGGAAACACAAGCTACGACTCACGGCAGTTGATGGAGGAAAACCGGTGAAGTCTGGTAATATAGAAATAATTGTGGAGGTACTTGATGTTAATGACAACTCGCCCGTGTTCACAAAGGAGCTGTTTTCCGCCACTCTTAACGAAAACGTTCCTGTTGGCACCGTAGTCATTCAGGTGAATGCAAATGATTCAGACCAGGGTGCAAACGGCGAAATAATATATTCTTTTGGTAAGGAAGTTGATTTGAAATTAATGGATTTATTCAGTATCGATCCAAACACTGGTGAGATTCAAGTTACAGGTCCGATCGATTTTGAAAAGAGCAAAAGTTATGAAATTGATATTCAGGCGTCCGATAAAGGACCAGTTCCATTAACAACGGACAAAAGTGTTATAATAACTGTTATTGATGTTAATGATAATGCTCCGGAGATAGAGGTGACTTCTTTTTCAAGCTCCATCAAGGAGGATTCGAAAATAGGAACGACAGTTGCCCTCATTAGTGTCCGTGATTTAGATTCTGGAATCAACGGTAAAATAATTTGCTCAATCCAAGATGATGTTCCCTTAACTCTGTCTCCATCGTTGCAAGAAAACATGTACGCTGTTGTCACCAGGTCACGGTTGGACAGGGAAGTTATTTCTCAATATGACGTCACCATTACAGCGAAAGACACGGGGGAACCTTCGTTTTTAGCAGAAAAGACTATAAGCGTCGTTGTATCAGATGTGAATGACAACAGTCCAGAGTTTTCATCAAGCCCCTACACGTTTTATATCACTGAGAATAACAGCCCCGCAGCATCAGTGTTTTCAGTAAAAGCCTCCGATCGAGACGAAGGCGACAATGCTCTTGTTTCGTATCATATTTTAAGAGATGTAAGCGGGAATAAACTGTCCTCATTATTAAACATTAACCCTGAGAACGGAGACATTATGGCGCTAAAAAGTTTTGATTTTGAAGCAGTGAAAACTTTCCAGTTCCACGTTGTAGCGTCAGATTCTGGAACTCCGTCACTGAGCAGCAACGTCACAGTGAACGTGTTCATTCTGGATCAGAACGACAACGCTCCAGTCATCCTGTATCCAGTCAGCTCCAACGGTTCTGCTGAAGGTGTGGAGGAGATTCCTCGCAATGTGAACGCAGGACACTTGGTGACTAAAGTCAGAGCTTATGACGCTGATATAGGATATAACGGCTGGTTACTGTTTTCACTGCAGGAAGTGACTGACCACAGTCTCTTTGGTTTGGACCGCTATACAGGACAGATCAGAACACTTCGCTCATTCACAGAGACAGACGAGGCTGAGCACAAGCTGCTCATACTGGTCAAAGACAATGGGAACGTGTCACTCTCAGCAACAGCTACTGTCATTGTCAAAGTCGTGGAGCCCAAAGAAGCTTTTGCAGCTTCTGATGTGAAAAGCTCAACAAAAGCAGATGAGGACAACAATGTGACTTTTTACCTGATGATAACTGTGGGCTCAGTTTCAGCTCTTTTTCTCGTCAGTATCATCGTGCTGATTTCAATGCAGTGCTCAAAGTCCACAGACTACACTTCTAAATATCTACCAGAGCCTAATTATGATGGGACATTGTGTCACAGCATCCAATACAGATCTGGAGACAAACGCTACATGTTAGTTGGACCCAGGATGAGTATAGGATCTACTATAGCCCCAGGAAGCCATGCCAATACACTAATGCTGCCTGACCGGAGAGGGATATCTGGAGAGGTAAGATTGATTCAAGCAATTGTGTGTTTGTTTCGATTCACTTGATATCAAGCACTAAATGTTGCTGTGGTCCAGAAATGTTTTTGTCAACATTTGAGGCAAACTTTCCTGTTTAAAAACAGTTGCAAAGTTGCATCTACAATATTTTTGTTTAATATGGATCTACATAATTATACATTCTCACTGTCAATGTTTTTAAATCCATTTCCCAAACTTTTTTTGAAAATACATTTTACAGGGATTGTTCTATTTTTGCAGATAATGTAAATTAGTTGGTTTAGATTAGGGCAATCATTGTGGCATTGGTACCAGCTCTTGCAGTGTTAAATTCAATTTATATTTCACATTGGTTGCATAATACCTAATTTATATATGATTTTGTGGTGTGCTCCTTTTGGCAGCTGTGGTGTTTAATCTGTTGGTTTGGCTTCTGTTGTCGACATTGTCCTTTGAGTCTTTTCAAAAAATTAATAATTGTATGGTAACAGAGGTAAACCTGGGCCACTGCTTTTAAGCCTTATCGTACTTTACTTCAATACAGTCTCTTGGAGGCAATCATTTAATGAATGCATGTTCCTCAATAGTGTAATGTCCGTCCTTACAACCCATATTCTGAATTCCAATATACAGGCTATCTAAAACTGTATCTGTTACTACCATGTATGCTACTGGCAAGTCATGTAGTTTATATAGTGCATTGTAGTTAATATTGCTTGAGTGAGCTACAGTCACTTTCCATGGTTCTGAAAATGTTTGGCCTCGTTTTCAGTCATTCTTATTTCCCTTACTTTCCTTGCGTGGACAGGTTTTGTCGCATGGTGTCAGTGTAATGTTAAAGTCAACATAACAGGGGCTTGTCCTCGTTGCATTTTGGTTCCGCCTCCTGATCAAATTTACATTTGAACATCAGCTTGTTCGGTTCGCATTGTCCGCCACCATTTCTAGCGGTGTAGGCAGAGACTGGACATGTATATGAATCGACGTGTTGGAATCTATTTTTAAAACGTGGTTATTGTCCTTGCGATGGATTAACGATGATTTCGGGTTTAACCATGGAACAAAGAAGATGCACGCCACGAAGGGTGCGTGGATGTTTGGTCAGCTGTGTGGTTGCGGTGCTTTTGTGGAGCGGAACATCGGCGCAAATACGCTATTCAATCAACGAGGAAGTGAACGAAGGAACTGTGGTCGGGAACGTCGCAAAAGATCTTGGATTAGATAAGAACACGCTGAGAGAGAGGAAGTATCGCATTGTTTCCAGTAACGCGGATCCTCTTTTCCATGTAAATCAGAACGATGGTATCCTGTATGTGAGCCGGAAGATTGACAGAGAGGAGGTGTGTGCGCAGATCAGTACGTGTTTAATTAATCTTAAAACCGTGTTAGAAAACCCACTGGAGGTACACTATGTGGGGGTGGAGGTGCTGGATATAAATGATCATTCTCCCAGTTTCCCAGACAAAGAAAAAACGTTGGAGATGTTCGAGTCTGTGTTACCTGGGATGCGCACTCCTCTGGAACCCGCACGAGATCCAGATGGTGGAGCATTTTCTGTTCAACAATATAGACTCAGCCCAAACGACCACTTCCGTTTGGAGGTTAAAGATAAAGGAGAAGATGGTAAAATACCCATTTTAATTGTGCAAAAGTCGTTGGATAGGGAGGCAGCAGAAAGTCACTCATTGGTGCTGACTGCCCTGGATGGAGGAAAACCTCCGAAATCTGGTGAAATGAATATACTAGTAAAAGTTTTAGATATAAATGATAATGCTCCTGTTTTCAATAAAGGGGTTTATTCTGTGATGCTCGATGAAAATACTCCAGTCGGGAAAACAGTTATACGAGTGAACGCAACCGATTTAGATGAGGGACTAAACGGAGATGTCGTTTATTCATTTAGCACTATTGTTAATCGTCGCTCTTTAAACCTTTTTGACATCGATCCATCAACAGGCGAAATAATTGTGAAAGGTTTAATAGACTATGAAGGGAAAGACAAACATGAGATTGAAATCCAAGCATCAGATAAAAGTCTTGCTCCTCTATCGACTCAAAAAAGTGTAATTATCAAGATAGTTGATGTGAATGACAATGCACCTGAGATTGAGGTCACCTCTTTTTCGAGCTCCATCCCTGAAGACTCCAGACCTGGAACTACAGTTGCTCTGATCAGTGTAAATGATTTGGACTCTGGTCTTAATGGAAAAGTTATTTGCTCAATCGGTGAGAATGTTCCTTTTACTTTATCACCATCTTTACAAGATAAGATGTATTCATTAGTAACCAAATCCCCTCTGGACAGAGAGAAACTGTCACATTATGATGTGACAATAACTGCAAAAGATGCTGGTGAACCTCCATTATCCTCTGAGAAGACAATAAGTGTTGTGGTGTCAGATGTGAATGACAACAGTCCACAGTTTTCACTGAGCCCCTATACTTTCTATGTGACAGAGAGTAACAATCCAGGCACCTCTGTGTTTTCTGTCAAAGCTTTTGATGCTGATGAGAATGAGAATGCACATATTTCTTATCATATTCTCAGAGATGGAAGTGAAGATAATAAACTGACTTCATTTCTAAATATCAACTCAGAGAACGGAGAAATCCTGGCTCTAAAAAGTTTTGACTTTGAAACTGTCAAAACATTCCAGTTCCACGTTGTTGCGTCAGATTCTGGAACTCCGTCACTGAGCAGCAACGTCACAGTGAACGTGTTCATTCTGGATCAGAACGACAACACTCCAGTCATCCTGTATCCAGTCAGCTCCAACGGTTCTGCTGAAGGTGTGGAGGAGATTCCCCGCAATGTGAACGCAGGACACTTGGTGACTAAAGTCAGAGCCTATGACGCTGATATGGGATACAACGGCTGGTTACTCTTTTCACTGCAGGAAGTTACTGACCACAGTCTCTTTGGTTTGGACCGCTATACAGGACAGATCAGAACACTTCGCTCATTCACAGAGACAGACGAGGCTGAGCACAAGCTGCTCATACTGGTCAAAGACAATGGGAACGTGTCACTCTCAGCAACAGCTACTGTCATTGTCAAAGTCGTGGAGCCCAAAGAAGCTTTTGCAGCTTCCGATGTTAAAAGTTCAACAAAAGCAGATGAGGACAATAATGTGACTTTTTACCTGATGATAACTGTGGGCACAGTTTCAGCTCTTTTTCTCGTCAGTATCATCGTGCTGATTTCAATGCAGTGCTCAAAGTCCACAGACTACACTTCTAAATATCTACCAGAGCCTAATTATGATGGGACACTGTGTCACAGCATCCAGTACAGATCTGGAGACAAACGCTACATGTTAGTTGGACCCAGGATGAGTATAGGATCTACTATAGTCCCAGGAAGCCATGCCAACACACTAATGCTCCCTGACAGGAGGGGGATGTCTGGAGAGGTAAGATTGATTCAAGCAATTGTATGTTCGTTTCGAATTCACTTGATATCAAGCACTATATGTTGCTGTGGTCTATGAAGGTTTTTGTCAACATTTGAGGCAAACTTTCATGTTTATCAACAATTCCAAAGTTGCATCTACAATATTTTTGTATAATACGCTTCTTCTTAATTTACATTCTCAATGTCCATGTATTTAAATCCATTTCCCACACTTTTTTTGAAAATACATCTTACAGGGATTGTTAATTTTTTTTTGCAAATAATGTAAAGTTGTTGGTTTAGATTAGGGCAATCATTTTGGCATTGGTACCAGATCTTGCTGTCTAAAAGTCAATATATATTTCACATTGGTTGCACAATACCCAATTTATAGCAGCAGGGGGGATGCTTGATAAAACTTGAGGCATATCTGCTGGTTTGTTAGCTGATATGATTTTGTGGTGTGCTCCTAATTGCATCTGTGGTATTTAATCTGTTGGTTTGGCTTCTGTTGTTGGCATTATCCTTTGAGTCTTTTCACAAAATTGATAATTGTAGGGTAACAGAGGTTTACCTGGGCCATATTAAATATCTACAGTAAACAAGTACCTAAATGTCAAAACTGGTTCATCAATGTTGTCACTGCTTTTAAAAGCCTTATCGTACTTTACTTCAATCCAGTTTCTTGAAGGCAATAATTTAAAGAATGCATGTTCTTCAATAGTGTAATGTCCGTCTTCACAACCCATATTTTGAATTCCAAACATACAGGCTATCTAAAACTGTATCTGTTTCTACCATGTGTGCTACTTGCAAGTCATGTAGGTTATAGTGCATTGTAGTTAATGTTGCTTGAGTGAACTACAGTCACTTTCCATGGTTCTGAAAATGTTTGGCCACGTTTCAGTCATTCTTATTTTCTTTCCTTTCCTTGCATAGACAGGTTTTGTCGCATGGTGTCAGTGTTATGTTAAATTCAACATAACAGGGGCTTGTCCTCGTTGCATTTTGGTTCCGCCTCCTAATCAAATTTACATTTGAACATTAGCTTGCTCGGTTCGCATTGTCCGCCACCATTTCTGGCGGTGTAGGCAGAGACTGGACATGTATATGGATCGACGTGTTGGAATCTATTTTTAAAACGTGGTTATTGTCCTTGCGATGGATTAACGATGATTTCTGGTTTAACCATGGAACAAAGAAGATGCACGCCACGAAGGGCGCGTGGATGTTTGATCAGCTGTGTGGTTGCGGTGCTTTTGTGGAGCGGAACATCGGCGCAAATACGCTATTCAATCAACGAGGAAGTGAACGAAGGAACTGTGGTCGGGAACGTCGCAAAAGATCTTGGATTAGATAAGAACACGCTGAGAGAAAGGAAGTATCGCATTGTTTCCAGTAACGCGGATCCTCTCTTCCATGTAAATCAGAACGATGGCATCCTGTATGTGAGCCGGAAGATTGACAGAGAGGAGGTGTGTGCGCAGATCAGTACGTGTTTAATTAATCTTAAAACCGTGTTAGAAAACCCACTGGAGGTACACTATGTGGGAGTGGAGGTGCTGGATATAAATGATCATTCTCCGAGTTTTTCAGAGAAAGACAAAAGGCTGGAGATTTCTGAGTCCGTGTTACCCGGGGCTCGATTTCAGCTCAAAGCATCACGGGATCAAGACAGTGGTCATTTTTCAGTGCAACAATATAAACTCAGTCAGAACGATAACTTCCGTTTGGAAGTTAAGGATAAAGGGGACGATGGTAAAATACCAGTATTAGTCGTTCAAAAATCTTTGGACAGGGAAACTGCAGGAAGCCATTCTTTATTACTGACTGCACTTGATGGAGGTAAACCTCCGAAATCCGGCGATATGAATATTTTAGTAAATGTTCTGGATGTGAATGATAACGCTCCTGTTTTCACTAAAGATGTTTATTCTGCAATGCTCGAGGAAAATTCTCCAGTCGGAACAACAGTCATACAAGTGAATGCAACTGACAAAGATGAAGGATCAAACGCTGATGTCGTTTTTTCGTTTAGCAGCAGTATGAATCAAAACATAATAAACCTTTTTGATATTAGTCAATTAACAGGTGAAATAACTGTTAAAGGATTAATAGACTATGAAGAGAAGGATAGATATGAAATTGAAATTGAGGCGTCAGATAAGGGTTTTGCTCCCTTAACTACAGAAAAAAGCGTCATTATCAAGATAGTTGATGTGAATGACAACACACCTGAGATTGAGGTCACCTCTTTCTCAAGCTCCATCCCTGAAGACTCAAGACCTGGAACTACAGTTGCTCTAATCAGTGTAAATGACTTGGACTCTGGTCTTAATGGAAAAGTTATTTGCTCCATAGTTGAGAATGTTCCTTTCACTTTATCACCATCTTTACAAGATAAAATGTACTCATTAGTAGCCAAATCCCCTCTTGACAGAGAGAAACAGTCACATTATGAGTTGACAATAACTGCAAAAGACTCTGGGCAACCTCCATTATCATCTGAGAAGACAATAAGTGTTGTGGTGTCAGATGTGAATGACAACAGTCCACAGTTTTCACTGAGCCCTTATACTTTCTATGTGACAGAGAGTCACAATCCAGGCACCTCTGTGTTTTCTGTCAAAGCTTTTGATGCTGATGAGAATGAGAATGCACATATTTCTTATCATATTCTCAGAGATAAAAGTGAAGATAATAAACTGACTTCATTTCTCAATATTAACTCTGAGAATGGAGACATCATGGCTCTAAAAAGTTTTGACTTTGAAACGCTGAAAACTTTCCAGTTCCACGTTGTTGCATCAGATTCTGGAACTCCGTCACTGAGCAGCAACGTCACAGTGAACGTGTTCATTCTGGATCAGAACGACAACGCTCCAGTTATCCTGTATCCAATCAGCTCCAACGGTTCTGCTGAAGGTGTGGAGGAGATTCCCCGCAATGTTAACCCAGGACACTTGGTGACTAAAGTCAGAGCCTATGACGCTGATATAGGATATAACGGCTGGTTACTGTTTTCACTGCAGGAAGTTACTGATCACAGTCTCTTTGGTTTGGACCGCTATACAGGACAGATCAGAACACTTCGCTCATTCACAGAGACAGACGAGGCTGAGCACAAGCTGCTCATACTGGTCAAAGACAATGGGAACGTGTCACTCTCAGCAACAGCTACTGTCATCGTCAAGGTTGTGGAGCCCAAAGAAGCTTTTGCAGCTTCTGATGTGAAAAGCTCAACAAAAGCAGATGAGGACAGTAATGTGACTTTTTACCTGATGATTACTGTTGGCTCAGTTTCAGCTCTTTTTCTCGTCAGTATCATCGTGCTGATTTCAATGCAGTGCTCAAAGTCCACAGACTACACTTCTAAATATCTGCCAGAGCCTAATTATGATGGGACACTGTGTCACAGCATCCAGTACAGATCTGGAGACAAACGCTACATGTTAGTTGGACCCAGGATGAGTATAGGATCTACTATAGCCCCAGGAAGCCATGCCAACACACTAATGCTGCCTGAGAGGAGGGGGATGTCTGGAGAGGTAAGATAAATTCAGTGGAAATTGTGAGATGAAAAAGTATTTGTCTGCAAAAAACTTTGTCTCATTGAGTTAGACTTTGCATAACACAACTTTGGATTTTCGGGCTCTGATCTTTCATAGCAACTACAGCTTGATGTCCTGTTTTGCACAAAGTTTTGATGGCAATTTTGATTGTTTTTAGTGTCATACTTTATAAATATCTTCATAAACTCTTTCATTTAAAGGTGAGGAATACACTTTTGAGTTTGTTCTTTGCACAGTTTTACTTATGGGAGTTTATAAATGTTTGCTGTTTTAATAATGAAATCCTTTTTGCAAAGTCAATGCATATGATCGCATTTCCAGTGAAAAAACGTTTTATATTTAATAGGTTTGTAAACGATTAAAATTTGGAGTTGAACACTGATATTAAATTAAGATGAGGGGTTTTAGATCAGTTTTTGTCGCTGGCCATGGTACTGAACGCGAGAGCTCAGATTAAACACTGTGTTCTTAAACTGTAGACATGATGTGAACCATTGACTGACTCTGTCCCCCTGTATTGACTCATACCACTGGATGTTATGATTTGAATATATTTTTAGGTGTAATGTAGACTCGTGAAAACATTTTGAGAAGCGTTTCTCTTCATTGTTAGAAAACGATTTGCTGTGCTGACAGAGATCAGCCACTACAAATATCTTTGATTGAACTCGCTATTTGTGGACTCTTTCGTTGCAAACAAAACCTACAATAGGCTACCAATGGCTTTTGATTCTTGCTGCGAGAATTAAGATCGCATGGTGTCAGTGTAACATCAAAAAGGAGCCCATGCACGAGCACGTCATCGTGGCGCTCCGGTTCCACCTCTTTCGGGAGTCCACCAGCCGATGCAGTCGTTTCTGAGCTTACCGCTGCCTTTGTAACAACTGTTCCCCATCATGTCTGTCGTTGTTGGAAGAGGATGAACATTTCTACACGCGTAAGAGTTGGATCTTGCCAGTATAACGAAGTGAACGCTTGTCTGACGGATTGTTGACGGATACGCGTGTAACGATGGAACAAAGAAGACGAGACGGGCGACCGGAGTATGGATGTTTGCTCAGCTGCCTGGTTGCGGTGCTTTTGTGGAGTGTGGCCGCGGCGCAAATCCGCTATTCAGTCCGGGAGGAGGTTAACGAAGGAACTGTGGTTGGAAATATCGCAAAAGATCTTGGATTAGATAAAAACACGCTGAGAGAAAGGAAGTATCGCATTGTTTCCAGTAACGCGGATCCTCTTTTCCATGTAAATCAGAACGATGGTATCCTGTATGTGAGCCGGAAGATTGACAGAGAGGAGGTGTGCGCGCAGATCAGTACGTGTTTAATCAATCTAAAAACCGTGTTAGAAAACCCACTGGAGGTGCACTATGTGGGAGTGGAGGTGCTGGATATAAACGATCATTCTCCCAGTTTCCCAAATGAAGACAAAACGTTGGAAATTCCAGAGTCTGTGTTACCCGGAGTACGTATTCCTCTGCAACCCGCACGAGATCCAGACGGTGGAGCATTTTCTGTTCAGCAATATAGAATCAGCCAAAACGAACACTTCCGTCTGGAGGTTAAAGATAAGGGAGAAGATGGTAAAATACCAATTTTAATTGTGCAAAAATCTTTGGATAGGGAGGCAGCAGAAAGTCACTCATTAGTGCTCACTGCCCTGGATGGAGGAAAACCACCGAAATCTGGTGAAATGAATATACTAGTAGAAGTTTTAGATATAAATGATAATGCTCCTGTTTTCTCTCAGGACGTTTATTCTGTGATGCTCGATGAGAATGCCACTATCGGAAAAACCGTCATACAAGTGAATGCAACTGATGTAGACGATGGTCCTGGTGGAGAGGTAGTTTTTTCATTTAGCAATATTGTTAATCATAGGTTGTTGAAGCTTTTTGATATCAATCCATCTACAGGTGAAATAATTGTGAAAGGTTTAATAGACTATGAGGAGAAAGACAAACATGAGATTGAAATACAGGCATCAGATAAAGGCCTTGTTTCTCTATCAACACAAAAAAGTGTAATCATCAAGATAGTTGATGTGAATGACAATGCACCTGAGATTGAGGTCACCTCTTTTTCAAGCTCCATCCCTGAAGACTCCAGACCTGGAACTACAGTTGCTCTGATCAGTGTAAATGACTTGGACTCTGGTCTTAATGGAAAGGTTTTTTGCTCCATAGTTGAGAATGTTCCTTTTATTTTATCACCATCTTTACAAGATAGGATGTATTCATTAGTAACCAAATCCCCTCTGGACAGAGAGAAACTGTCACATTATGAACTGACCATATCTGCAAAAGACGCTGGTCAACCACCATTATCGTCTGAGAAAACAATAAGTGTTGTGGTGTCAGATGTGAATGACAACAGTCCACAGTTTTCACTGAGCCCCTATACTTTCTACGTGACAGAGAGTAACAATCCAGGCACCTCTGTGTTCTCTGTCAAAGCTTTTGATGCTGATGAGAATGAGAATGCACATATTTCTTATCATATTCTCAGAGATGCAAGTGAAGATAACAAACTGACTTCATTTCTAAATATCAACTCAGAGAACGGAGACATCATGGCTCTAAAAAGTTTTGACTTTGAAACAGTCAAAACATTCCAGTTCCACGTTGTTGCGTCAGATTCTGGAACTCCGTCACTGAGCAGCAACGTCACAGTGAACGTGTTCATTCTGGATCAGAACGACAACGCTCCAGTTATCCTGTATCCAGTCAGCTCCAACGGTTCTGCTGAAGGTGTGGAGGAGATTCCCCGCAATGTGAACGCAGGACACTTGGTGACTAAAGTCAGAGCCTATGATGCTGATATAGGATATAACGGCTGGTTACTGTTTTCACTGCAGGAAGTTACTGATCACAGTCTCTTTGGTTTGGACCGCTATACAGGACAGATTAGAACACTTCGCTCATTCACAGAGACAGATGAGGCTGAGCACAAGCTGCTCATACTGGTCAAAGACAATGGGAATGTGTCACTCTCAGCAACAGCTACTGTCATCGTCAAAGTCGTGGAGCCCAAAGAAGCTTTTGCAGCTTCTGATGTGAAAAGCTCAACAAAAGCAGATGAGGACAACAATGTGACTTTTTATCTGATGATAACTGTGGGCTCAGTTTCAGCTCTTTTTCTCGTCAGTATCATCGTGCTGATTTCAATGCAGTGCTCAAAGTCCACAGACTACACTTCTAAATATCTACCAGAGCCTAATTATGATGGGACACTGTGTCACAGCATCCAGTACAGATCTGGAGACAAACGCTACATGTTAGTTGGACCCAGGATGAGTATAGGATCTACTATAGCCCCAGGAAGCCATGCCAATACACTAATGCTGCCTGACAGGAGAGGGACATCTGGAGAGGTAAGATTAATTCAGTGGAAATTGTGAGGTAAAAATCTATTTGTCTGCAAAAAACTTTGTCTCATTGACTTTTAATAATATGGCTTTGGATTTTCGGGCTCTGATCTTTCATAGCAATTACAGCTTCATGTCCTTTTTTGCACTAAGTTTTGATGATAATTTTGATTGGTTTTAGTGTCATTCTTTATGAATGTCTTCATTAACTTTTTCAGATAAAGGTGAAGAATACACTTTTGAGTTTGTTATTTGCACAGTTTCACTTATGGGAGTTTATAAATGTTTGCTGTTGTAATAATGAAATCCTTTGTGCAAAGTCAACGCATATGATCGCATTTCCAGTGAAAAAAAAGTTTTATACTTAAAAGGTTTGTAAACGATTACATCTTCGAGTTGAACACTGATATCAAATTAAGATGAGGGGTTTTAGATTATTTTTTGTCGCTGGCCATGGTACTGAACGCGAGAGCTCAGATTAAACACTGTGTTCTTAAACTGTAGACGTGATGTGAACCATTGACTGACTCTGTCCCCCTGCATTGACTCATACCACTGGATGTTATGATTTGAATATATTTTTAGGTGTTATGTAGACTCGTAAAAACATTTTAGGAAGCTTTTCTCTTCATTGTTAGAAAACGATTTGCTGTGCTGACAGAGCAGCCACTACAAATATTTTTTAATGAACTCGCTATTTGTGGACCTTTTCGTTGCAAACAAAACCTACAATAGGCTACCAATGGCTTTTGATTCTTGCTGCGAGAATTTAGATCGCATGGTGTCAGTGTAACATCAAAAAGGAGCCCATGCACGAGCACGTCATCGTGTCGCTCCGGTTCCACCTCTTTCGGGAGTCCACCAGTCGATGCAGTCGTTTCAGAGCTTACCGCTGCCTTTGTAAAAACTGTTCCCCATCATGTCTGTCGTTGTTGGAAGAGGATGCACATTTTTACACGCGTAAGAGTTGGATCTTGCCAGTATAACGAAGTGATCGCTTGTCTGACGGATTGTTGACGTATACGCGTGTAACGATGGAACAAAGAAGACGCAAGGGGCGAACGGCGCATGGATGTTTGGTCAGCTGCCTGGTTGCGGTGCTTTTGTGGAGCGTGGCCGCGGCGCAAATCCGCTATTCAGTCCGGGAGGAGGTTAACGAAGGAACTGTGGTTGGAAATATCGCAAAAGATCTTGGATTAGATAAGAGCACGCTGAGAGAAAGGAAGTATCGCATTGTTTCCAGTAACGTGGATCCTCTTTTCCATGTAAATCAGAACGATGGTATCCTGTATGTGAGCCGGAAGATTGACAGAGAAGAGGTGTGTGCGCAGATCAGTACGTGTTTAATCAATCTAAAAACCGTGTTAGAAAACCCACTGGAGGTGCACTATGTGGGAGTGGAGGTGCTGGATATAAATGATCATTCTCCCACTTTCCCAGATGAAGATAAAACGTTGGAGATTTCAGAATCTGTGTCACCGGGAGTGCGCACTCCTCTGCAACCTGCTCGAGATCCAGACGGTGGAGCATTTTCTGTTCAGCAATATAGACTCAGCCCAAACGACCACTTCCGTTTGGAAATTAAGGATAAGGGAGAAGATGGTAAAATACCAATCTTAATTGTGAAAAAATCTTTGGATAGGGAGGCAGCAGAAAGTCACTCATTAGTGCTGACTGCCCTGGATGGAGGAAAACCTCCAAAAACTGGTGAAATGAATATACTAGTTAAAGTTTTAGATATAAATGATAATGCTCCTGTTTTCTCTCAGGATGTCTATTCTGTGATGCTCGATGAGAATGCCCCTATGGGAAAAACAGTCATACAAGTGAATGCAACTGATGTAGACGATGGTCCTGGCGGAGAGGTAGTTTTTTCATTTAGCAGTATCGTTAATCGTAGGTTGTTGAAGCTTTTTGATATCAATCCATCAACAGGAGAAATAACTGTTAAAGGATTAATAAACTTTGAGGAAAAGGATAAATATGAAATTGAAATACAAGCATCAGATAAAGGTCTTGCTCCTCTATCGACCCAAAAAAGTGTCATTATCAAGATAGTTGATGTGAATGACAATGCACCTGAGATCGAGGTCACCTCTTTTTCGAGCTCCATCCCTGAAGACTCCAGACCTGGAACTACAGTTGCTCTTATCAGTGTAAATGACTTGGACTCAGGTCTTAATGGAAAGGTTATTTGCTCCATCGGTGAGAATGTTCCTTTTGCTTTATCACCATCTTTACAAGATAAAATGTATTCATTAGTAACCAAATCCCCTCTGGACAGAGAGAAACTGTCACATTATGACTTGACCATATCTGCAAAAGATGCTGGTCAACCTCCATTATCGTCTGAGAAGACAATAAGTGTTGTGGTGTCAGATGTGAATGACAACAGTCCACAGTTTTCACTGAGCCCCTATACTTTCTATGTGACAGAGAGTAACAATCCAGGCACCTCTGTGTTTTCTGTCAAGGCTTTTGATGCTGATGAGAATGAGAATGCACATATTTCTTATCATATTCTCAGAGATGGAATTGAAAATAATAAACTAACTTCATTTCTAAATATTAACTCTGAGAACGGAGACATCACGGCTCTAAAAAGTTTTGACTTCGAGACGGTGAAAATGTTCAAGTTCCACGTTGTAGCGTCAGATTCTGGAACTCCATCACTGAGCAGCAACGTCACAGTGAACGTGTTCATTCTGGATCAGAACGACAACACTCCAGTCATCCTGTATCCAGTCAGCTCCAACGGTTCTGCTGAAGGTGTGGAGGAGATTCCCCGCAATGTGAACGCAGGACACTTGGTGACTAAAGTCAGAGCCTTTGACGCTGATATAGGATATAACGGCTGGTTACTGTTTTCACTGCAGGAAGTTACTGACCACAGTCTCTTTGGCTTGGACCGCTATACAGGACAGATCAGAACACTTCGCTCATTCACAGAGACAGACGAGGCTGAGCACAAGCTGCTCATACTGGTCAAAGACAATGGGAACGTGTCACTCTCAGCAACAGCTACTGTCATTGTCAAAGTCGTGGAGCCCAAAGAAGCTTTTGCAGCTTCTGATGTGAAAAGCTCAACAAAAGCAGATGAGGACAATAATGTGACTTTTTATCTGATGATAACTGTGGGCTCAGTTTCAGCTCTTTTTCTCGTCAGTATCATCGTGCTGATTTCTATGCAGTGCTCAAAGTCCACAGACTACACTTCTAAATATCTGCCAGAGCCTAATTATGATGGGACACTGTGTCACAGCATCCAGTACAGATCTGGAGACAAACGCTACATGTTAGTTGGACCCAGGATGAGTATAGGATCTACTATAGCCCCAGGAAGCCATGCCAACACACTAATGCTGCCTGACAGGAGGGGGATATCTGGAGAGGTAAGATTACACATTTGGAAATTGTGAGGTCACTTACTGTGTTATCTGTCTGCAAAAGATCAACCATGTCTCAGTGTGTACGATTTTGCATAACATGGCTTTGGATTGGCCGGCTCTGGTTTTCCCGGACAGTTATGATGCTATGTGCCTTTTGGACTGTTTTGACAACAATATTGATTTTTATAGTCTCCTTCTTAGTCAATTTCAAAAGGAACACTTTCAGATAGGTGAGGATTTTAGTATTGACCTCTATATCTGCACAGTGTCACTTAAGGAAGTTTTTACATGTGTGCAATCGTTATAATGCCATTCCCTTTTGCAAAGTTAACCATGTATATGGTCACATTTCCAGTGAAAGAAAATGTTAGATGTCATAGGTTTGTTTTCAATTAAAACTTGAAATTGAAGACTATCACCAAATTAGGTGGACAGATCTAAATTCAGTTGGTTTGGTCGCTGACCATGGTGCTGAATGTGTGAGCTCAGATTACCCACAGTGTTCATAAACTGTCAAACCTCTCTCTGACTGTATAATACCATTTTAAATCATACCACTTGATGTCAATACCTAAATACATTTTAAGTGTTATAGACTCCTCTAAACATTTGAAGAGGCTTCCCTCTTCATCTTTATTGGATGGATCTGCTGTTCCGTCATAAAGCAGCCACTTTAAATGCTTAAAACGACCTCTATCTGGAAACCACTACACTGCACATAAATGCAATTCGTCTGAAATTACGCTGGCTTTTGATTTTTGCTGCGAGAATTTATATCGCATGGTGTCAGTGTAACATCAAAAAGGTGCCTACGAGCTCTGAGCTCTTCATCGTGGCGGTCCGGTTCCACCCCTTTCGGGAGTCTTGCAGCCGATGCAGTCGTTTCTGAGCTTATACCGCTGCCTTTGTAAAAACTGTTCCTCATCATGTCTGTCGTTGTTGGAAGAGGATGGACATTTTCACACGTCTGAGAGTTGGATGTTGCCAGTTTAAGGAAGGGATCGTTTGTTTGACGGATTTTTGACGGATACGCGTGTAACGATGGAACAAAGAACACGCGAAGGGCGAACGGCGCATGGATGTGTGGTCAGCTGCCTGGTTGCGTTGCTTTTGTGGAGCGTGGCCGCGGCGCAAATACGATATTCTATCCCTGAGGAGGTAAAAGAAGGAACTGTGGTCGGGAACGTCGCAAAAGATCTTGGATTAGAGAAGAACACGCTGAGAGAGAGGAAGTATCGCATCGTTTCCAGTAACGCGGATCCTCTTTTCCATGTAAATCAGAACGATGGCATTCTGTATGTGAGCCGGAAGATTGACAGAGAGGAGGTGTGCGCGCAGAGCAGTACGTGTTTAATCAATCTAAAAACCGTGTTAGAAAACCCACTGGAGGTGCACTATGTGGGAGTGGAGGTGCTTGATATAAATGATCATTCTCCCAGTTTCTCAGAGAAGGAGACGACCTTAGATATTTCAGAGTCCGTGTTACCCGGAGTACGTATTCAGCTAAAAGCATCGCGTGATTCAGACAGTGGTCATTTTTCCGTCCAACATTATAAACTTACAAACAATGATCACTTCCGATTGGAAGTTAAGGATAAAGGAGATGATGGTAAAATACCAATATTAGTAATTCAAAAATCTTTGGACAGGGAAACGGCAGGAAGCCATTCTTTATTACTGACTGCACTGGATGGGGGTAAACCACCGAAATCTGGTGAAATTAATATTCTAGTAAATGTTTTAGATGTGAATGATAACGCTCCTGTTTTCACTAAAGATGTTTATTCCGTAATGCTCAATGAAAACGCACCAGTCGGAACAACAGTCATACAAGTGAATGCAACTGACAACGATGAAGGACAAAACGGTGAAGTTGTTTACTCGTTTACCAACAGTATCAGTCAAAAGTTATTAAGACTGTTTGATATAAATCCCTCAACAGGCGAAATAATTGTGAAAGGTTTAATAGACTTTGAGGAGAAAGACAAATATGACATTGAAATTCGAGCATCAGATAAAGGTCTTGCTCCACTGGCTACAGAAAAAAGTGTAATTATTAAGATAGTTGATGTGAATGACAACACACCTGAGATTGAGGTCACCTCACTTTCGAGCTCCATCCCTGAAGACTCCAGACCTGGAACTACAGTTGCTCTAATCAGTGTAAATGACTTGGACTCTGGTCTTAATGGGAAAGTTATTTGCTCCATAGTTGAGAATGTTCCTTTCATTCTATCACCATCTTTGCAAGATAAAATGTATTCATTAGTAACAAAATCCCCTCTAGACAGAGAGAAACTGTCACATTATGACCTGACAATAACAACAAAAGACGCTGGTCAACCTCCATTATCGTCTGAGAAGACAATAAGTGTTGTGGTGTCAGACGTGAATGACAACAGTCCACAATTTTTACTAAGCCCCTATACTTTCTATGTAACAGAGAGTAACAATCCAGGCACCTCTGTGTTTTCTGTCAAAGCTTTAGATGCTGATGAGAATGAGAATGCACATATTTCTTATCACATTCTCAGAGATGGAAGCAAAGATAATAAACTGACTTCATTTCTTAATATTAACTCAGAGACCGGAGACATCATGGCTCTAAAAAGTTTTGATTTTGAAACGCTGAAAACTTTCCAGTTCCACGTTGTTGCGTCAGATTCTGGAACTCCGTCACTGAGCAGCAACGTCACAGTGAACGTGTTCATTCTGGATCAGAACGACAACGCTCCAGTTATCCTGTATCCAGTCAGCTCCAACGGTTCTGCTGAAGGTGTGGAGGAGATTCCTCGCAATGTGAACGCAGGACACTTGGTGACTAAAGTCAGAGCCTATGACGCTGATATAGGATATAACGGTTGGTTACTGTTTTCACTGCAGGAAGTTACTGACCACAGTCTCTTTGGTTTGGACCGCTATACAGGACAGATCAGAACACTTCGCTCATTCACAGAGACAGACGAGGCTGAGCACAAGCTGCTCATACTGGTCAAAGACAATGGGAACGTGTCACTCTCAGCAAAAGCTTCTGTCATCGTCAAAGTCGTGGAGCCCAAAGAAGCTTTTGCAGCTTCTGATGTTAAAAGCTCAACAAAAGCAGATGAGGACAATAATGTGACTTTTTACCTGATGATAACTGTGGGCTCAGTTTCAGCTCTTTTTCTCGTCAGTATCATCGTGCTGATTTCAATGCAGTGCTCAAAGTCCACAGACTACACTTCTAAATATGTACCAGAGCCTAATTATGATGGGACACTGTGTCACAGCATCCAGTACAGATCTGGAGACAAACGCTACATGTTAGTTGGACCCAGGATGAGTATAGGATCTACTATAGCCCCAGGAAGCCATGCCAATACAATAATGCTGCCTGACAGGAGAGGGATGTCTGGAGAGGTAAGATTACGATCTTGAAACTGTGAGGTGACTGTGCTGTTTGTTTGCAGAACATCAACAATGTCTCATTAAGTGAGATTTTGCTGCATTCGCTGGCTTGGTCTTTTTATGCAATGATGACTTCACACCCTTTTGGATTACGTTTTGGTAATAACATAGCTTTTTTAAGTATCTGGCTTTGAGAATATTTTCATTCACTCATTCAGAAAAATTCTGACATCATGCAGAGCTTTAACATTCTGCACTCTGTCTGAGGCCATGGGAAATGCTTGTAGTTCTTTTGCTCTGTTATGGTATTTTTTTTTACTGTTTAGTGCTGATTTCAATCCTTTACATATTGCAATTTTACCCAAGATCATTCATTTGCATTTCAAGGGAGGGAATGAAAGCTAATTTGTTTCTGATTGATTTGTGTGCCCCCTCAGAACCTCAACATGACCACCATGTGATGACAAAGTTAGCTTTACTATTTTGCAAAATAATAAGTGCAGTGTGTGGGTGTGACAGGCTTGTTAAAGTCGACCCAGCACCACTCAACTCTGAAATAAGTGAAGATTACTCCCTTAAAATTATACAGGCCTACTTAACAGCGACATTTCACTTCTGAATGGTGTTGAAAGTGTTTGGCCTAATTATCTGATGTAATATCATATATTGTCTTAATTCACAGGAAAGTAAACAAATGCTCAACGTAGATATGTGCCATTTTTGGAAATATAGTTTCTTTGCTGTGACACTTTTAAAAAGGTTTCGTGTTCCATTGTTAGAATATTGTTTTCAAAGGTTTGGAGGTGCTAAAAATGAATCCTCAATTGACTCACTGTGCAGCCTGCATCCCTAAGTTTTCCACCGTGAGAAATAAGGACGCATGGTGTCAGTGTAATGTAAAAAGTCCGCGTTGAACGTACTCGTCATCATCGCTGTTTCGGGTCCGCCTCTTGATAACGTTCTCGCTTCGATGCTGAAAGGATCGTCTCTGTACTTGTGCACCTTCCCTGAATTCTACACGTATATGAAGAGAATGCATATTTACAAATCGGGACGTTTTGGATACTGTTTTTAAAGGGAAGTAGCTGTTGTTGTGAAGGAACACGCAGGATTTCGCGTTTGATCATGGAACAAAGAAGACGCGAGGGGCGAACGGCGCATGGATGTTTGGTCAGCTGCTTGGTTGCGGTGCTTTTGTGGAGCGTGGCCGCGGCGCAATTACGGTATTCAATCTCTGAGGAGGTTAACGAAGGAACTGTGGTGGGAAATGTCGCAAAAGATCTTGGATTAGATAAGAACACGCTGAGAGACAGGAAGTATCGCATTGTTTCCAGTAACGCGGATCCTCTTTTCCATGTAAATCAGAACGATGGCATCCTGTATGTGAGCCGGAAGATCGACAGAGAGGAGGTGTGCGTGCGGACCAGCACATGTATGATGAATCTAAAAACCGTGTTAGAAAACCCACTGGAGGTGCACTATGTGGGGGTGGAGGTGCTGGATATAAATGACCATTCTCCTAGTTTTCCAGATGAAGATAAAACGTTGGAGATGTTCGAGTCCGTGTTACCAGGAGTACGTATTCCGCTGCAACCCGCGCGAGATCCAGATGGTGGTCCCCTTTCTGTTCAGCAATATAAACTCAGCTCCAATGACCATTTTCGTTTAGAAGTTAAAGACAAAGGAGAAGATGGTAAAATACCTGTTTTAATTGTGCAAAAATCGTTGGATAGGGAATTTGCGGAAAGACACTCATTAGTGCTGACTGCCCTGGATGGGGGGAAACCTCCGAAATCTGGTTTAATGAATATTCTAGTAAAAGTTTTAGATGTAAATGATAACGGCCCTGTCTTCTCTCAAGAGGTTTATTCTGTGATGCTCAATGAAAATGCTGCAGTAGGCACAACAGTCCTGCAAGTGAATGCAAGTGATTTAGATGAAGGACCAAACGGAGATGTAGTTTACTCATTTAGCAATAGTGTAAATCGTAAGTTCTTTAAGCTTTTCGAAATAAATCCATCAACAGGTGAAATAACAGTAAAAGGTCTCATAGACTTTGAAGATAAGGACAAATATGAAATTGAAATCCAAGCATCAGATAAAGGCCTTGCTCCTCTGGCCACACAAAAAAGTGTCATTATCAAGATAGTTGATGTGAATGACAATGCACCTGAGATTGAGGTCACCTCTTTCTCAAGCTCCATCCCTGAAGACTCAAGACCTGGAACAACAGTCGCTCTTATCAGTGTTAATGACTTGGACTCTGGTCTTAATGGAAAAGTTATTTGCTCCATTGGTGAGAATGTTCCTTTTACTTTAACACCATCTTTACAAGATAAGATGTACTCATTAGTAACCAAATCCCCTCTGGACAGAGAGAAACTGTCACATTATGACCTGACAATAACTGCAAAAGATGCTGGTCAACCTCCGTTATCGTCTGAGAAGACAATAAGTGTTGTGGTGTCAGATGTGAATGACAACAGTCCACAGTTTTCACTGAGCCCCTATACTTTCTATGTGACAGAGAGTAACAATCCAGGCACCTCTGTGTTTTCTGTCAAAGCTTTTGATGCTGATGAGAATGAGAATGCACATATTTCTTATCATATTGTCAGAGATGGAAGCAAAGATGATAAACTGACTTCATTTCTAAATATTAACTCAGAGAACGGAGACATCATGGCGCTTAAAAGTTTTGACTTTGAAACATTGAAAACCTTTAAGTTCCACGTTGTAGCGTCAGATTCTGGAACTCCGTCACTGAGCAGCAACGTCACAGTGAACGTGTTAATTCTGGATCAGAACGACAACGCTCCAGTCATCCTGTATCCAGTCAGCTCCAACGGTTCTGCTGAAGGTGTGGAGGAGATTCCCCGCAATGTGAACGCGGGACACTTGGTGACTAAAGTCAGAGCCTATGACGCTGATATAGGATATAACGGCTGGTTACTGTTTTCACTGCAGGAAGTTACTGACCACAGTCTCTTTGGTTTGGACCGCTATACAGGACAGATCAGAACACTTCGCTCATTCACAGAGACAGACGAGGCTGAGCACAAACTGCTCATACTTGTCAAAGATAATGGGAACGTGTCACTCTCAGCAACAGCTACTGTCATCGTCAAAATCGTGGAGCCCAAAGAAGCTTTTGCAGCTTCTGATGTGAAAAGCGCATCAAAAGCAGATGAGGACAATGATGTGACTTTTTACCTGATGATAACTGTGGGCTCAGTTTCAGCTCTTTTTCTCGTCAGTATCATCGTGCTGATTTCAATGCAATGCTCAAAGTCCACAGACTACACTTCTAAATATCTGCCAGAGCCTAATTATGATGGGACACTGTGTCACAGCATCCAGTACAGATCTGGAGACAAACGCTACATGTTAGTTGGACCCAGGATGAGTATAGGATCTACTATAGCTCCAGGAAGCCATGCCAACACACTAATGCTGCCTGACAGGAGAGGGATATCTGGAGAGGTAAGACTTTGTTCGTGAGAAAACCAAGCTTGTGCCTGATGGGAATTTTATTAATTTCTTTGTTCATTAGTTCCTTTCACGTGTCATTTTTTAGGCATCAAAATATAATTGGTCTAGGCGGGCTATTCGCGTGGAACCCTACTGTTTCAAGTGGAATTTTAATATTGTTGTTCTCGCTTTTTGTCATAGAGGAAAATATTTCAAAGTTGATACTGACGTGAATGCTGCCTTATTGTCCATTTTTTGATTTGTTATCTCTGCCTTTTCACTCCATTTTCTGAAAACATATTGGTGTGAGTTGCACGGTTGGCGGATTGTCACACATGTTGCACTTTCTTTCAGACCACATTGAGATTTGAGCTTCCCAAAGTCATACATGTTGCTTTGCTGAAGTTAACTTCCTGGTGTTGACAGGCTTTACCCTAATGCACCTATACAAGAGATGTTCAGGGTCACATTAATTATTAATTAATGTTTTTACAAGCAAATCAAATTCAAATGTATGCTCACAGATAAATAATTGGTGGAGGATTTAATGCCTCCACGTTTATTCAGAGGAAAAAAAGCTTTTCTTGGTATTTTAGCCTGATGTAGTATTTATCCAGAACCCCAGAGTCAAGCTTAAAATAAATAACACTTTCGTTCAAAAAAAGACTTGAAAACGGAAATTCCTTTGTCGTGAACAGTGTGATCGCATGGTGTCAGTGTTTTAGGAAAATAACGACTCTACTCTTCGTCACTGTTGTTTGGTCCCACCTCTTTGTAGCACACTGAATCCGACGCGGACGGGAGTCGGTGTTCTGCGATAGCTTTATAAATATTGTCCAGTATTTTCACCATTTTTTGAAACAGAGTGACTATTGGCAAAATCGGATGTCTTGATTGCATTCATTTCAATGCGATTACTGATCCCGGGAGGAATCGTGAACAGTTTTGTTTGGGATCATGAAACAAAGAGGATGGGAGCTGAGAAGGGCGAGAGGACGGTGGATGTGCTCCGTGGTTGCGGTACTTTTGTGGAGCGTGGCCACGGCGCAGTTGCGGTATTCAATCTCTGAGGAGGTTAACGAAGGAACTGTGGTTGGAAATGTCGCAAAAGATCTTGGATTAGATAAGAACACGCTGAGAGAGAGGAAGTATCGCATCGTTTCCAGTAACGCGGATCCTCTTTTCCATGTAAATCAGAACGATGGCATCCTGTATGTGAGCCGGAAGATTGACAGAGAGGAGGTGTGCGCGCAGATCAGTACGTGTTTAATCAATCTAAAAACCGTGTTAGAAAACCCACTGGAGGTGCACTATGTGGGAGTGGAGGTGCTGGATATAAATGATCATTCTCCAAGTTTTCTGGAGCAGGAAAAAACGTTGGAGATTTCAGAGTCCGTGTTACTCGGAGCACGTATTCCCCTGAAAGCATCACGGGATCCAGACGGCGGTCATTTTTCTGTTCAGCAGTATAAACTCAGCCCAAACGACCACTTCCGGCTGGAGGTTAAGGATAAGGGAGAAGATGGTAAAATACCCATTTTAATTGTGCAAAAATCTTTGGATAGGGAGGCAGCAGAAAGTCACTCATTAGTGCTGACTGCTCTGGATGGAGGAAAACCTCCAAAAACTGGTGAAATGAATATACTAGTTAAGGTTTTAGATGTTAATGATAACACTCCAGTTTTTTCTCAGGACGTTTATTCTGTGATGCTGAATGAAAATGTTCCAGTTGAAACAATTGTCATACAAGTGAATGCAACTGATGTAGACGAAGGACCAAATGGAGATGTAGTTTATTCGTTCAGCAACAGTGTGAGCCATAGATTGTTAAAGCTTTTTGATATCAATCCATCGACAGGTGAAATAACTGTTAAAGGATTAATCAACTTTGAGGACAAGGATAAATATGAAATTGAAATTCAAGCATCAGATAAAGGTCTTGCTCCTCTATCGACTCAAAAAAGTGTCATTATCAAGATAGTTGATGTGAATGACAATGCACCTGAGATTGAGGTCACCTCTTTTTCAAGCTCCATCCCTGAAGACTCTAGACCTGGAACTACAGTTGCTCTTATCAGTGTAAATGACTTGGACTCTGGTCTTAATGGAAAAGTAATTTGCTCCATCGTTGAGAATGTTCCTTTTATTTTAACACCATCTTTACAAGATAAGATGTATTCGTTAGTAACCAAATCCCCTCTGGACAGAGAGAAACTGTCACATTATGAGTTGACAATAACTGCAACAGATGCTGGTCAACCTCCATTATCGTCTGAGAAGACAATAAGTGTTGTGGTGTCAGATGTGAATGACAACAGTCCACAGTTTTCACTGAGCCCTTATACTTTCTATGTGACAGAGAGTAACAATCCAGGTACCTCTGTGTTTTCTGTCAAAGCTTTTGATGCTGATGAGAATGAGAATGCACATATTTCCTATCATATTCTCAGAGATGGAAGCAAAGATAATAAACTGACTTCATTTCTAAACATTAACTCTGAGAACGGAGACATCATGGCTCTAAAAAGTTTTGACTTTGAAACACTGAAAACCTTTAAGTTCCACGTTGTAGCGTCAGATTCCGGAACTCCGTCACTGAGCAGCAACGTCACAGTGAACGTGTTCATTCTGGATCAGAACGACAACGCTCCAGTCATCCTGTATCCAGTCAGCTCCAACGGTTCTGCTGAAGGTGTGGAGGAGATTCCTCGCAATGTGAACGCTGGACACTTGGTGACTAAAGTCAGAGCCTATGACGCTGATATAGGATATAACGGCTGGTTACTGTTTTCACTGCAGGAAGTTACTGACCACAGTCTCTTTGGTTTGGACCGCTATACAGGACAGATCAGAACACTTCGCTCATTCACAGAGACAGACGAGGCTGAGCACAAGCTGCTCATACTGGTCAAAGACAATGGGAACGTGTCACTCTCAGCAATAGCTACTGTCATCGTCAAAGTTGTGGAGCCCAAAGAAGCTTTTGCAGCTTCTGATGTGAAAAGTTCGTCAAATGCAGATGAGGACAATAATGTGACTTTTTACCTGATGATAACTGTGGGCTCAGTTTCAGCTCTTTTTCTCGTCAGTATCATCGTGCTGATTTCAATGCAGTGCTCAAAGTCCACAGACTACACCTCTAAATATCTGCCAGAGCCTAATTATGATGGGACACTGTGTCACAGCATCCAGTACAGATCTGGAGACAAACGCTACATGTTAGTTGGACCCAGGATGAGTATAGGATCTACTATAGCCCCAGGAAGCCATGCCAATACACTAATGCTCCCTGACAGGAGGGGGGCATCTGGAGAGGTAAGAAATGTTGCTTTTTATCAGAGCAAAAATCCACATCCTAAATACACATTTGCCAAAATTACTAAATCACACACCTTTTCCAAACAGCTGGACATAAAATTACTTTATAAACATGAAGGAAATGGGGAGGTTTCTTGTTTTTGATGTACTGCTGAGTTTACTTGATGGTTCACAGGTGGTTTTGCATTTGGTTTCAAAATGGTCATTGATTTAGGGAATCACAGACCTTAATGCTGTTATATCCTTGAAGACATCCAGGTGAAGTAACAACAATTAATAGACATTTGCCACAAATTGTTTTCTTATTTTAACAAAATGATAGCAATGTGGGCACAGACAATGATACAAGCTGAAATGAAATTATACATATCTTTTGGAGAAATTTTCTATTTTTGAACATGCTGCTTGATTAATTGGTGTATTTTACCCCAATGACGATTAATTCCAATTGCTTATCACATCACCAATGTTTGAGTAAGCTGAAAGCAGTTGTTGAACATTTAAAACTCTAACATGCTCTGGACAGATTGCTTTTGGAACTAGTATATCATTCCTGATACATCTGTGTTTATTGCTGATATGTTCTTTTCTTCTTTTTTTGCATACACATATTGACCTGTTTACTAAATGCTGGATAATTGGACATAGTACAAGCTTTTTTTACGTAACATTTAAGAATGCAGGCATTGTGTTTCACTGGAGCCTCAGTTGAAATGTCTGAATGCAGCCAGACGTGTCGCTATCCATGGTGCTGAAAGTTTTTTCAGTAGCAGCCACTTCTCTTTTAAAATGTTTCCACTTTAGGACTGTGTGTTAGCGTAGATTCTTTGAAATAACCATCTTAGAGGGAACTGAGACTGTGAGTCAAGTCCCTTGATTCATAGAAATGATTGCTTATTAATTTATCATAACACCAAACTGTTTTTCTCCTTTGGCCATTGATTTCATTGCTGCATTGTTATTTCATATTACTATATTTTGAATGAACAGTGCTGCAATAACGTTGTGGGTCGCATGGTGTCGATATATTGGCAAATAGTGTCTCTCACAGTTTGGTCTTCAGGTCCAACCCTGTTTTTGCCATTAAAAAGGCTTGAAGAAGAAACTAGCGCCATATCATTCCCAGCACTGATTTGGCGATGGAGCGCAGTTGGCAAAGGAATACGGCTGTATATTATTTCCTTATTACACTATTATAAAGTCCGGAGTTATTATTTCGTCTGTCTATTTGCAAACCATGGAACAAAGCGGACGGCAGGCGTGGATAGAGCGATGGAGATGCGTCACCTACATGGTGGCATTGATGACATTGTGGAGCGAAGCGTCAGCTCAGATTCGATATTCCGTATCCGAGGAGGTTAAAGAAGGAAGTGTTGTGGGAAACCTAGCAAAAGACTTGGGAATTGACAAGGCGACGCTGAAAGACAGAGAGTATCGCATTGTCGGCGGTTCAACGGAACCTCTTTTTCACTTGAACGGAGACGACGGCATCCTGTACGTCAGCAGGAAAGTGGACAGGGAAGAGATCTGTGAACGAAGCGATGCGTGTGTGATAAACCTTAAAACGGTACTGGAAAACCCGCTGGAAATCCATTATGTGACCATAGAGGTGCTGGATGTAAACGACCACTCCCCCATTTTCCCAGAGAAAGAGAAACGGCTGCAGATATTTGAATCGACGTTACCGGGCGCACGGTTCCAGCTCCAACCCGCCCGTGACCCAGACGGGGGTCCGTTTTCTGTGCAGCAGTACAAACTGAGTCCAAATGACCACTTTCGTTTGGAGGTTAAGGAGCGAGGCGAAGACCGTAAGATGCCCTTCCTGGTTTTACAGAAGCTGTTAGACAGGGAGGCTGCGAGGGAACACACGCTTCTGCTTTCAGCTCTTGATGGTGGGAGACCAGTGCGCTCTGGAACAATAGAAATACTGATTGAGGTGCTTGATGTTAACGACAATTCGCCAGTTTTTACAAAAGATACTTATTCTGTTATATTAAATGAAAACACACCTCCTGGCACGTTAGTTGTACAGGTTAATGCGACAGATTCGGATGCAGGCGCGAACAGCGAAATCGTTTACTCATTTGGCAAAGAAGTGGACTTAAATGTGCAGAAACTATTTACCATAGACGCAGAGACTGGAGAAATTAAAGTGATAGGTGTGATTGATTTTGAAGTGAAGAAAAGCTATGAAATTGATATACAAGCGTCAGATAAAGGCCCCGTTCCTTTGTCCACTGACAAAACTGTGGTAATAAAAGTAGTCGACCTTAATGATAATCCTCCACAGATTGAAGTCACGTCATTTTCAAAATCAGTTCCTGAGGACTGCAGAATCGGGACAACAGTTGCTCTGATTAGTGTCAATGATTTGGATTCAGGCCTCAATGGAAAAGTGTCTTGCTTTATACGCGAGGATTCTCCTTTCGCTATTTCTCCGTCCTTGCAGGATAATATGTACGCCATAGTGACCAAGTCCAGACTCGACAGGGAAGAAAAGTTTTCTTATGAACTAACAGTTGTTGCGAAGGACACCGGTGAGCCCCCACTCTCATCTGAAAAGACAATAACTGTTGTCGTATCAGATAAGAACGATAACGTACCACAGTTTTCACTGAGTCCGTATACATTTTATATTAGAGAAAATAATGACAGAGTAGCAGCGATCTTTTCAGTCACGGCATCTGATCTAGACGCTGGTGAAAACGCGCGTATTTCTTATCACATTCAGCGGGAGAGCAGGGGAGACAGTATGGGTCAGTTTTTAAATATTAACTCGGAAAACGGAGACATCATGGCGCTAAAAAGTTTTGACTTTGAAACGGTGAAAACTTTCCAGTTCCACGTTGTTGCGTCAGATTCTGGAACTCCGTCACTGAGCAGCAACGTCACAGTGAACGTGTTCATTCTGGATCAGAACGACAACGCTCCAGTCATCCTGTATCCAGTCAGCTCCAACGGTTCTGCTGAAGGTGTGGAGGAGATTCCCCGCAATGTGAACGCAGGACACTTGGTGACTAAAGTCAGAGCCTATGACGCTGATATAGGATATAACGGCTGGTTACTGTTTTCACTGCAGGAAGTGACTGACCACAGTCTCTTTGGGTTTGACCGCTATACAGGACAGATCAGAACACTTCGCTCATTCACAGAGACAGACGAGGCTGAGCACAAGCTGCTCATACTGGTCAAAGACAATGGGAATGTGTCACTCTCAGCAACAGCTACTGTCATTGTAAAAGTTGTGGAGCCCAAAGAAGCTTTTGCAGCTTCTGATGTGAAAAGTTCGTCAAAAGCAGATGAGGACAGTAATGTGACTTTTTACCTGATGATAACTGTGGGCTCAGTTTCAGCTCTTTTTCTCGTCAGTATCATCGTGCTGATTTCAATGCAGTGCTCAAAGTCCACAGACTACACTTCCAAATATGTACCAGAGCCTAATTATGATGGGACACTGTGTCACAGCATCCAGTACAGATCTGGAGACAAACGCTACATGTTAGTTGGACCCAGGATGAGTATAGGATCTACTATAGGCCCAGGAAGCCAGGCCAATACACTAATGCTCCCTGACAGGAGAGGGATATCCGGAGAGGTAAGATTATGTTTGTTGAAAATGTGAGGTGACCGTGCTGTTTGTCTGCAGAACATCAACAATGTCTCATTGAGTGAGATTTTGCTTAATTCGCTGGCTTGGTATTTCTATGCAATGTTGACTTCACACACTTTTGGATAACGTTTTGGCAATAACATAGCTCTTTTAGGTGTCTGATTCTGAGAATATTTTCATTCACTCTTTCAGAGTGTTGGACCCAGGATGAGTATAGGATCTACTCTAGCCCCAGGAAGCCATGCCAATACACTAATGCTGCCTGACAGGAGAGGGATGTCTGGAGAGGTAAGAAAAAGTCTTTTACGTCAGGTGTGTAAGTGCTAGAATACTGAACAACACCAATGAGTCAGAACAGCTCGATACAAATTGACTCTATGCAAAAACAATGCCAACAAAATCATACTCAAGGGAAATTAGGAGGTTGTGTGTCCTTTTAAAAATGTAGTTGTTGGATTACAGGTGGTTGTGTAGCTGGTGCACTGCAGATAACATGTTGGTCCTGTTGTGTCCTAATGTATTTAAAAGTCTAACTAATATCAACAAATGACAAAACTTCTCCTTTTATCATGACAGACGTTATCAAGGATTGTATTATCTTAATACAGTGTATTCCTGTAAACAAATACTAATTAATTACCTAAATGAAGGAAATGTTACTGTATGTAATAACATCAAACCTATTCTGTCCTTTCCATCTCAGTCTGCTTTCTATTTTAGGACTTTCTGGAATTTTATGTTCAGTGCACTGACCGATGTGACTATTAATAATTTAGAATGGAATGTGCCTATTTCAGACTGTGTGTGGTTGTGTAATGAGCTTCAGTTCAGCAGATCTTTGAAGGAGAGGTTTATGTTCAGTTCGGTGTATTCCTGTGGCCACTGTGTTGTTCTATGTCTTATTTGTGAATACATAAGTGCAACAATTTCTGTCACAGCCTTGCCTAACATATGCATAATTTGATTGACTGTGTCTGCCCTCCATGTCTCTGCTCTATCAGTTGCTAAATATCCAGATTGTTAAATAGAAAATATATTGCCTTCTTCAAATAACTGAGAGCACATGAATTGTGGTCTGTGTCGATTTCATCCTCTCAGACATGTTTCAGATTTTTCCCCCTTTGCCTATCTAGTCGCGTGTGAACAAAGAGAGCGACTGGCCGTCTCAGGATGTAAGTTCAGGTCTGTGCTCGCTGATGTAGTGGAGGTGATTCAATGGGCCATGAATGGCTGGAGCTATGACAGGGAGAGGGGGAGAGAGAGCCTGCGGATGGTGTGCAGTGAATCACAATGTACTGCCAGTCAGGTGGGGTTGGGACACTGTGCTTCAGCAGGCTTCGCCCTTAACTACAGGACTGCAAATACAGTGATCAATAATATTTTTTATAGTTTTTAATTTGACTGGCTTTGAACAATGAAATTACTACACAGTGATGTAAATAACTGCATCACACACACACACACTAGCTCCTGAGCAGATGATAGCTTCTGTTCGACCAAAAAATAGGTCAAATTTGATCACATGTGTGAAAGTCTACATGCTTCCTGGCTGATTCTCTGTCGAACACTGTGTGTTGCCCATAGCAACGCACTGGGAGACCCACCTCTCGGAGTCTACTGGTTTCCACAGACTAGCATGCACTGAGCTGTCTTAGCAACAGCAGCGGAAGAGGATGAAGGAGGGAGGGAGGGATAGAGAGAGCAGTAGAGATGGGGGGAGGGGAAGTGGCTTTTGTATAACTCATCTATAGATATCTCACAATATTTAATGAAAATGTGTTTATTTAGAAGGAAACACAGATTATGTCAACAAAATCAGGCAGCAGATGGTGCAGATATAGAAGCAATATTGAGGTCTGCAGTAGTTGAGCTTCTAATTAGATATTTGAGAGGATGGGGATCATCTTTTCTCTCAAACAACTGGGTCAACCTTAGATTCCCCACCTATAGAACTGACTGTCAGACAAATGTGTGTGTATACAAAGCAGTAAACCAGTGTGCGGTCTGAACCCAGGGCGAGAGAGGATCAGTTCAGATTCAGAGTGGAGAAGCAGTTCGGCTGCATGGCGTGGAGACTGGTCACACTATCGCTGTAGCTCCTCTGTCCAGTTAACTACCCCTTTGCTTGTATGTTTGAATATTTTTTGTGAGGCATATTTGATGTGTGTGTGAGGCATCATGTGATCTTGCAGTAGTCCGATGCTGTGCCCGGACAGTGCGACGCACAGAAAAGAAAGTGTTACTGATGTGATTATAAATGAGTGTGTCTCATTAAGAGTGCAGGATGATGTCGGTGGATCATTAGTTCTCTCTGTGAGCTGGTTGAGTGTCTTTTACTGAACTGTAAGGAGCTTTAATTACTAAGCCATGGTGCTTTTGCCTGCATCATTTGGAGGGGGGGGGGGGGGGGGGCAAAATGGATGAGACAAGGGTGAACTGCAACTCGTGCCATGCAGAGTAGATGTCTCTCTGAGCTACTGAAAAATCAACACATTGTGTGTGTCTGTATTCAACAAATCTTTTACGTTTTCTACCAATACTACTCATAACTAGGTCATGAATACAGCATGTTTATCCTATATACATCCTGTGCATTTTCCCCTCTGTATGCTCTCTGTGGTGGAGTTGTGGCTGCTTGCTCCAGTGGGCTTGTCAGTCTGCTTGGCTGCCTCAGAAGATCCACGCGATTGTGTTTGCATTGCACAGTGCAACGACCCTCGTTTCACGTGTCCGTGTATGTTGTCTTTGTTAAGCGGGTGAGAGCTTTGTTTCCTCATTAAACTGGAGTCACTGTCATGGGTAGAGAGGGTATAAGAGCAGAGGCAAAATGTCAGAGGGGGAGAGAGGAGGCACAGCTGCTCCACCAGGAGAGTGCAGACTGTGTGAACTGTAAATTCAGCAAATTGAGAGAGTTAGTCCTTCTATTGACTTTCACTAGCAACCTTTTAAGGATCCATCTCTCTGACCTATTTACTCACATTTTATTTAAAGCTTTCTAAACATGTGCTTTATTTCACCGTACTTATTTTACTCTTCCTTAAGGCTCTTAATTCTGAACGTTTCACCTTAAGCTCCAGAAAGAACAACAGTCTGTTTACAGGGTGCAGCTATAAAGGGATGAACTTATTATCACTGCCACAGAATTACATGGTTACTTGACACCTGCCCACTAAACAAGCATTGTATGAAACAACGATAAGACCTTTAAAGTAGATAATTGGATTTTACATTTTGTGAAGGTTATAGTTAGCTTCTATTTTAGATGTGTATACTTCCATATATACATTTTAGTCCTAAATATTCCAGCATGTTTAATTCCAAAATGCAGAATATCTTGTTTTTAGGGAACAGATAGAAGAACTTACTGTGATAAGACCTAAGAATCTGCTCTTTGTTTTTGTTTTGTGGGTGCCGAGGAGATATGTCATCTCCTGATGAGTATTTGCTAGATAGTACAATATTGTTGTTATGCTAAAATATACCACTCCCTGCAGTACACTCTGTTCTGTTCTGCCTCTGCTCTGTTCCACACAGCACCCTGCTTTTCCCTCCTCTGTTTTTGCAGCTTCCCTCTCAGTCTCCTCCATTCTTACCCTCCATATTGGATTGCTGCTTCCCCCTCCCCTCCCCCATCCCAGTCTTGCCCTCCTTTTCCCGCTTTTATGTGTGTGTGTCCTTCGTTTCCTCTTTCATACACCACCCTTTTCTATCTCCCCGTCTTTGGCTGCCGTCAATTCTGTGGTCCCTCTCTTCTCCCGTTTCTGCCACATGCTCTTTGGCTCGGCGTTGCCGTGCCTCATGCCTGTAGGGTTGTGGCTGTCGATGCTGCATGTGTGCTGTTGTGTGTCAGTGGGGCACACTCTCCCTTATTGCTCAAGCTTTGTTGGAGGATGGCGCCACTCACATTGAGGTCAGCGACAGTGATGGTAATCTAATTTACTCACACGGTACGGTACAGCGAAAACTGCATCTATATTTATGTTCACACTTCACACACACATAGCTACACGTCGCACATACTTGTGTGTCTAAACAACCTTATCGCGAGACAGACTCCGTGGAGGGAAAATAAAAGGAGAAAGCAGAGCATGAGGAGAGTGTGCTCCCTCTCAGATAGAAACAAAGACACACCCACAGTGAGTCAATTCAATCAAAGCCCTGCACCACAAATCACATGTCCTCTACTACTGCTATTATTTAAAGCAGGTCTTTGTTCATGATTTCAGAGTTTAATCTTCCATCCTAAACCAAACTTCCTCCTCTGAGCTGAGCCTGACACAGATGGCATCTTCCAAACGTGCAACATTCACATAACAAACACTGGGTGTTGACTTAGAAAGGTAATGTCGCTGCTTAGTTATATTAAATCTCTCTGCCAATGTGCTTTAAGCCTCCATGTTTTCTGTTCCTCTTACTGCTCTCTCGTATGTTAAACACCTTTCTGTTCTTTTCTATCACCTGTAAGCCTTGTTTACCTTTGATCAATCAGGTAAATTATGTTTTAAAGTCACTTTAACACAACAACATATTGTGACTCAAACATTACTAAGATACGCCCCCAACCTATTGACCCTTGTTGTTGCAGCTTCTAATCAGATAAAAACTACAACCATAATGTGGAAATGAAGCAGGATTTAAAACTTTGATAAAGCTGAACAGTAGAGGCAGGTTATCAGTCATGAATAAAATGTTCATCTGTAATATTTAAGCAACTCAGTTATATTTCTTAAAAGGTAAAAAAGAGGGAGCAGCTCAGGCCTGTCTCTGAAACAATAGTTTAAGAAACAACTCTTATATTGCTGGCACAGTGCACCACATATTTAGGCCTGGAAATATGTCAGCCATCACAGCATATTACTTGGACAATAATAGTTAGATATGTCTTTCTTCAACGACACAATATAAAACAAATTTGTCTCTTGCTTGGTTTTGACACCCTTTGACATATAGCCATAGAGGGTGGATTCAGAAGGATCATGAGATTACAGAGATTACAGATTATATTACACAAGTTAATGTATTTTCTTGGTTGTCAAGTTGTTAGTGTACAGTGGGTCTCTGACTGAACTGCAGAGGCTACATAGTGTAACAATTTTGTTTTTTGACTATTACTCTGACTTTTGTAAATACTTATTTTGTTGAGCCACATAAACCTCTCCTTGTGTTTGTGTGTGTGTTTGTATCAGCACTTCCACTCCCCAGCCTGTAAGGGACCTGGCTTTGGTGAATCAGGAGGTTGTTTTGTGAATCTCAGCAAACTCTGACACTGCAGTGCAGCTTGTATTTTGTCAATAAAGTGTTAGTGCGTGTCTGTGCGCTGCTGTATGTTGAACGTGGAGTGGCAGAGAGCGGATGGACAAAAAGGGGAAATGTTTTTTCTCTTTATCAAGTTAGACAAACCTATTCTCAGTAGTGCAGCATTTACATGGTGTGACATTAACTTTGAGTCTTGTTCTTTTAATGTTAAGCAGCCACCATTGTTTTCAGTACTGTATGAGCCAAATGAAACATGTGAAGTCAACACTTACGAGTTGGACACTTTGTTGAAATTGCAGACATGTGTTAGACAAAGAATAAATTGGTATACATTCACACAAAAGTGCAGGATTGAACCTTTTATATACAAGTGGCATGCATGTTTGTTTTCTGTTGCCTCTTCACTAACAGGGAAAAATCAGAGTCATTGAGCCAAAAATTCCACTGCGAGCTAAATTCACGACTGTGGGCTGAGACTCCCTGGCACTGCTCCTTGTCATCTGTCCTAGAACATGACCAGACTGGTTCAGAGCCATGCGTGGCTTTGATGGGAACTGGCTATATGGGTCAAACCTGTTTTTTGTTTTTTCGTGGCGATAAAAAGAGACAACAATTTTATTTGTGAGCTTATCTAACACTAGTGACCTTTTGTACCAGGGCACATAGTAACGACTTTAGAAAATCTGTATAGTTATCTTTTTAGTCTCACTTCCATCGCTCTTATGACTGATATTTTCTGAGCAGCTCTGACCTTCTTCCTCTTCCCTCCGCTCGGTTATATAAGCCCTCAGCTTCATCACATCTCAGTTCATTGACTCAAGGTTATGTGGACAAATCCTGTAGGTTGGATCTTTCTCCTCTCGTTTTAGAATCACTCCACTGCAGCTGAATCAAGGCACTGGGGCCTTTCTCCAGGGTGTTAGCCAGGCAAACTTCTTTTAGCAGTAACATTGCCTTAATAAAAAAACCTTTGCACACATTATCTTCATGTGTCATTTCAAATCCCTGCTGGATGATACGAGCTTAGCTCAGGGTGCTGCATCATGACCATGCGTTCTCTTGCTTTATCTTTAATGATCTGACCATGTAGTATCTCACCAGGAATAATCATTTCAATACTATGATGTTGCTGAACAACATGTTGCATTCCATACTGTATATATTATGTCAGTCTGTCTGATGTAATAACCAGTGTTAGCTGCGTTAAGTACAGTTAGCCCTGTGCTTTGTCTTTTTTTTCTGAATCAACAGAGATCAGAACAGATGTGAGTCTGCTCTGCTCTTGTTTGGCATCAGTGCTCATACAGCCACAACATCTGCTGCATGTGCTTAGTTCATCACCGCCTGCCTGAAGGATTGAACTGACTAAAGGGTCAGCGCAAGGCTGGGTGCAAGACAGCCTGCCATCAAGTGGAAAACTAGTGGAGACATATAGTTGATTGAGTAGCCATGCGTCCAGTGAAGTGAGATCTAGATGTATGGGATTAGGGTTGTGATCTCTGACTGAGAGGACGTATAAATGGGTGAGGGGAGACGCACAGTCCGTTAACACAGTGGATGCAGCCTTCGTAAGAGGATTGCCTTCTTACAGCAGTATCCCTGCACTGCTCACTGTGGTGGAGGGCAAATGCTCACACACAATTCGTGCCATGCACTTGTCTGATTAATTCCGTATGTTGTATTTATTTCTGGCCGTGCATGGATGGGATCAGATGTTGGCTGTAAGAGGGATCCAGTCTGTCCCTGCAGGATTTCTCCCCCTTGTGGCTATTTGTCCCTGCCCCCACACTAATCACTCTGGGTAATTTTTGATGGTATAGCAAGTGTATTCTTCCCACTTGGGTATTCACAACAACAAAGCTGCAAATTCTAACTTAATACATGTAAGTGGAGATAAGATATCATTCTATTAAGAGATTGTAACAGGCCATTTTCTGTAATTTGTGTAGATTTTGGACAGAATCACTTACTCCATATGCTCGGCTTTGACGTCGTCTAAACTGTGTGAAAAACGAACACAGAAACCGTTTTGTATAGATCTTTTTTTTAGTATGTTTAATTAGTTCACTATTGAGTGCGCAGAGTGCTTGGGTCAAACTGGGCAGAGCTTGCCTGTGTAAGCTCAAGGAGATATTTCTGTCATGCTTCTGCTGTAAGGTGACAAACTTTTCATGATATACATTTAGTTCAAGAATTGCATAACCCTATACTGCATCACTTTAACTGTAAGGCATTTTCTTTTTAAAGCCAATAGATCAACACAAACAAGCCTGAGTGTAACATTTTAAAAAGGTGCAAGTTTCCACTTGATGTCACACATAGGTTTACGACTAAACAACTCTCTCTTGATGCACTCAGCTTATGTAGTAGCAGAAATATAATTCATTGATCTATGTTCCCTCAGGGCTGCAGAGTCACTGTGCTGATATCAACTGCATGTGTTCACATGACAGAGAGAAAGCCTGTTTTTAAACACAGAATAAAGCTAAAGCCAAAATAAATCGTATATATTTTCTTCTTATTTTAAAAGGATCTGGACGTCACCTCACAGTGTGGACCAGTGAGCTGCTCCGAACAGTGACTCATCTCGTCCCACATGTAGCTTCCCATTTTGCAGAGTTGGTCTGCTGCGTTTATTTTTAGATGAACCATCTGTCGTTACAAAAATCAAATCACGACCTTGGGCATTTAGGGTTAATGCGAGTATTATTCTATCATGATATTAGGGAGATTAGCAAATGTCATGTCCTGCAGCCACACACACTTCAGCTGTGTGTGTGTGTTTACAGGCATGTTAATCACTATATTTTCTTCCATGTTACCTACCATCTTATCAAGTGGGTGCAGAGTATAAGGAAAAAAAACAACGAGACATGGGTGTGAAAGATGAGTGTCGATGCTGTAAGCCTGACTCATATCCAACTCTCTCCTCCCACCGACTGACTCCCTCTCCCTCTCTCCGCCTCTCCTCCTGCTTTTGTTCTCCTTATCACTACCCCACTTTACAACACCGCGTTCTATCCCTCTCATCTTCACCTTATACTGGATTATTTCCCTTTGCATTCACTTTTTTCTCAGATCCTTGTAATTGTGTTCACATCTCATCATTCTCATTCTTAAACCAAGAATCCCTCTCTGTGATCTTCATCCCTCTCCACCTCCTACGCATCCTGATTTCCTCTGGCTGCTGCTCTCTATGATGCCCCCTCCTGTTTCTCCATGTAACTGCAAGCCGGTAGAAAATGGCTGACACCTTTTTGGAGCGTGGGTTACGCCCTCCCTTGTTCTCTGTCATCTCTCCTTTTTTCCATTTGAGTCTGCTATTCTTAGTTTGGTTGCATTTAGGAAACCGAGCTTTATTCATTCATCATCCCTCTCTTTTCTGACACGGCCTCTCCTCTCAACTGCACTCCCTCTTTCAAACTGAAGCTGCAAGTGGAGCTGAATATGTCACAGCACCGTTCTCTGTCTCTCAGCCCCATGTCTGAGGCAGATGTAGGGAGATGGGGAGCATAACCAAATCTTTACAGCCCCAGGCCAATAACAAACCCCTTTTTTGTGTGTGTATTTCCGTGTGTGCGAGTCCTGTAAATTACCTCTGTGTGATTTTTCAGTCATTGTGTGTCTGTTGCTTTAGCAGCTGTGCTTGACCTTTTCATAAGCAGCATGAGAAGAATACAAATAGCCTTTTTCACATGGTAACAATCTGTTCTTTAGCATTAATAATCAGAACTAAATTCACTCCTTAAGTTTCTTAGGATTTAGGTACAGGGTTATTTTGGTTAAGGTTATACAATTCCATGGTCACGGTGTTGTTTAGTAAAACCCTAAACTGTCCCTTTCTTTTCATATCAGATTGACGATATTTATTCTCCTTCTAATGAGGGAACTTCTGTAATGTTGCACAGATTGAACTATATTAGTATAGGTTTGTATTATTGTTATAAACATTGTTGAGGAATTGGGGGGGAAAGTAGCAGCTTATTCATTCTGTGATACAAGTTTATGTTAGCTCTGTGGTTCCTGGATTAGAGACTTGGGCCTTAAATTAAATTTAAATTTTTAGGTAAATAAATTAGTATATTTATTATTAGTAGAACTGTAAATTGCTTTCTTTACGAGCTGCTGTGTCACATATTGAATGATAGTGTGTAGCTGTACATAATCTACTGTCAAGGTTTAACATGTATCACTCCAACACTTAAATCTAGATCCAATGTGTCAGAATTTACAGTAACATAGACTTGTGATTCAGTTTTGGTTGAAACTGTTTCTTTGTGTGTCTCACCCAATGTGTGATAATTTAGCTAAGGCCTCAGTGCCGCTGTCAGTGTGTCACATCATGCTTTTCTCTATGCTGAGGGTTTAGATATGAGCAGAGATTCATAGCAGATAACAAGATCAGGTATCACGTGATGAACTAAATATAAAAAAAAACTAAATCTTTCATGTACACCAAACCAAATCACCCAGACTAGATACTGAGCCAGATAATCTAAGCATCATATTACAGATAATGAAGGGGAAATCTGCTTAATGGGAGTAAGAGGAGCAAAACTGAGCAGAGACTACAAAGTTAAAATAAAAATATGACCAGTAATGAGAAGTTTGGTCTGCATATTTACAGGCAACTGCTAATGGGATCGTTGTGATAAGACTGGAGTAATTGTTCCCTAATCCCTTGTTTACTCCCTAATGTTCGTCCTAATCCAGACTCACTTTGGTTTGTCTTCTAACTGAGAACTCGACACAGTTGTGCCAGTGGCTCTCTAGCATATATAGTAAAATAGATATTGGTTATTAATAAGCTATAATATAAGCAATCAGAATGTAACATTACAGTGCAGCAATTCTTACTTGTATGAAACCCAATACTAGATGTCAATGTAATGTATAGAATTGAATCACTTGTGGCGCCAAATGCTTTAAATCACAAAACATTGTGCATGTTGCTTCAGGTGTTTTGAATAGGAAATGCCTGTCAGAGCAGGGTTTCCATTGTGCCACCGCTGTCAGCACTCCCAGCTGTCCTGGATTAAGGCTTGTGTAGAGTGTGTAAAGTGGTAATTCTACTGTGGTGCTCCTCTAATGCGATTAGGTGGAATCATCTTAATGATGCCATGAAGAGTCAGCAGCACACAGTGTACATTCGGATGCTACTTTCCCTCAAATTACAGACTATAATCTCCAGGCTGCTTTCGAGTTTATACCTCTATAGGCCTACTTTGTGTTTGTTTTGACCTTGTCTGTTATCTGTGCCTTTACTGTCACAGTTCCATGTGCATAAAAGCCAGAAGTCTCGAAAGATTTTTCAAATACACACTATCTCTTAAATTAATTTACAATCTTTTCTATGATATGTCAAATATTTACTCTCAGGATAACACAATACAATTCATCAGCAGCACAAACTTCAACCTCAAAAACACTGTCAAGATTAATTAACATTTGATACACAAGCTGAAATGCATTTTGCACTATCCTCATCATCATCAATGCAGCATAAGAAGCCTCTTTTACTACACACGCTGGGGTGACGTCTGTGTAGCTGTTTAAGTTTTGATGCTGACGAGAGTGGTGGATGGTGTTTGCTATTCTCAGAAAGCGGCCGCGATGGAGCACAAGCTTCAATGATTGGTAGGCAAGTCATTATTTTATAAATAGTTATCTTCATTTTCTATGAAAAAGTGGAGCAACATCACAAAACCATTTCAACCGTTTCCAGGATCTGATCCTCTGCAGGCCGGCACTCTCCTCTATTATTCAGACCCCTTTTTTTTTTTTTTTTTTTTTAAAGAAATGGGCCAAGCCCTATAGTGCAGCAGGCCTCCTGCACCTGCAAAGATTTCACATACAGCACTGCCTGCTGCATATTCAATGCTTCATGGCCGAAAAGAAAGTAAAAATAGACATTACACAGGACTACATAAATGTATAATGTGATGATGCAAGGAACATACTAATGACACACCACCTTGTGTGTGAAAGAAAAAAAAGGATTTGATGTTGCAAACAACAACATACGCAAGTACAGATGCCCTGTATTCTGCAGTTTTCAGTTGTGTGTTATTGAATTATCTCTCTCACTTCACCTCTTTGTTTGATTTGCATCAGCATGGAGGGAAATGTGCAGATATTGTAAGACACATCCACATCCCCTCTCCCTTCTGGGCGAGTTGACGTTTTCATTTCCGGAGAAGTGTGGCAGACACCGAGGCTGCTAGTGTGCGAGTGTGCTAATCTAATATTAGGGCTTTATAGCTTCCCCTGCCTCTGACACCTGTGAGCCTGAGTGCGCATGTGAAAACTGCAGAACAAAGAAAGGGGGGAAAAAGACTCCCCCTTGTGGCAGAAAATGGAAATTACTCACTGCTTCTTCAGTGCAGTATGTGTGTCTGTGTGTCAATACATTCAATTATTTAGCATGTTGATGCTCTGTATGCTGTGGCCCATCAACTGGTATTGCTATCGAGCTTTTTTGTATCAGTATTGATCGGCGGAGAGCGGGTCCTGGCCTATTTTCCATTCTGTCTGATTTAAGCCAAACACAGACCATGCCCTCATCCCCAGGGAACCGTGTGATTGACAAATCTGGGTTATCCATGCCTGAATGTGAAGCTAGATTTATTCTTAATCCCACAAAAAAATTGTTTCGGTTTTGGCTGTTGCTCTGTGAGAGAGAGAGAGAGAGAGAGAGAGTATGATTGAATATGTGCAAGAAAAGGCTTTGTGTGTGAGTGTGAAAAGGGAGGAATAGATGTCCTGTCCTTGGTGTACAGTGTGTACTTGGTGCTCATAAAGAGGGGTGCGGGGAAGGGGGGGTGCAGGGATGGGCTGTGACGAGGTCGGCATCTGCGTCACTATGGATACAAGGGAGGGAGGCAGTGAATTAATTTCGGGTGCTCCCTTTGAAATCGCTGATCTATCGGACACTGCCTTTGTCGCTAGGCACAACGCTGAGCCAATCAGAGTGTCGGTTACACAGTCACATCGATCCCAGCTGACCAATCAGATTGTTATGTCACCTCTGCTGTCACCAGGGCGTATTATGGATCCTTTTAATTATTGGCAGTTTCCAAAGAGGGTCTGTAAAATTCAACCATGTCTGCGCCACTGCTGTCACAGCGTGTTTACTGGGTTCGATTTTAACATTTTATTCTCTTAGAGACAAAGACATGGCATCTCACTTAAATATACATTAATAAAATTCAGGCACAGACAAACATTGTTTCTATTTGTGCTCGTCTCCCCCTCCCTTCACCTTTCTCAATCTTACAGACACACACACACACGGAAATCACAAAGAACCTGATCATTCATTCCTAAAAATAAAAAAATTCACTGCAGTTCATGCTGTCAGTGCTACTAATGACTATTAATTCAATATTACTGACAAACCCTGTTTCAGTTGACCTTATGTAATGACAGATTAGGATAGAAAATGTCTAATATGATTAGGATAGTTTATCTTTCACAGTCCATGGCCTCGTTGCACAGAGTGCACATTTGTAAGGAGGCTTTATGAACATCCTTTTACTTGTTACCAGTGTATGTTAAACTGTAAAGAAACAGAGACAGTACTGTATATAAAATGCCTTAGGAATAGTTTCTTAGATTAACAATGTGTGAAATAAACTCAAACTCTACTGTCCTGTCTCTCAAATTGAGTGCTGGCAGCTTGTGACACCACTGAGTGGAACAATCTCAGCCGCAGCAACGACATGCTGTTTCTCCTGCCTGTTGTTTTACAGTCGAGTAACTAATTATGTGATATTTGGGCATTGTGCCATTACTTTCCAAATGAGTGACCACCGTGGTACTGTGCTTCTAGTTTTATCTCAAGGGTGTGTGCATGTGTGTGTTTGGGCATCCTCCATATTGCTGTGTCCTGGTTTTCATCTTGTTCCGGCTCATGTTTCCATGGACCCGCCCCTGTCCTACTTCCTCCAGAAACCAGCGGCTGCGAGCACAGATTTGGAAATAAATGATTAAGTGGCGGATGGATTAAGTATGAGAGTGATTAATATTCCCCCCCACGTCTTTCTGTGTTCCCTTCTACTGAAATCACATGTCTTGTAAATATAAAATATAACACCTTTTTGTTGTTCGTATTTCATATGTGATTGTGGTCATCTAGTACATGCAAAGTATTCTAAGGCATTCTGTGCATGTCTGTGTATGGATGTTGATGGTATTAACAAGAACACACAAAAATGTATTCTCTTAGGGAAAATACAATTTGTTTAGAGTGCATCTTTTAAAAGTATTTCTCTGTCCTCCCTCACATTTTACTTCATTTGTGTTCCATTCTGAATTTTCACTACCAATTTTTCAAATATTGTTCTTACACATTACAACAGTCTTTTACATCCTTATCTCCATTCATCTCCCTACATTTTCAGCAGATCTAAATCACTTGAGTGCTGCTGCATTTGGGTGTGGTTCTATAGTCACACTGTATGAGCCATATCAAAGCTGTTTATCAGAGAATCTTCAGAGAATGTGGTGAATTCGGTTCAGCAGCACACAAAGAGAAAGGGGGAATAAAAAGGTCTTAACAATAACAAGATACACACTGAGTAAGGAAGGAAACATGCAAAAGGAGTAGGTTGCCCCCTTGTGTCGTAATGAGCGCTACTCCACACAAAAACAGCACATTGACATCAGTATCTCGTCACTCGAAGCAGGATGTGGTGTGCAGACTGCAGAAGTGGGGGTGGTCTCCTGGGTCCTGGCCCAGAGAGGGTTCAGTGGGTTGGGCATGGCAGTGTGCAAAGGTCACCCTTTCTGTGGGGCTGTGGGGGTGGTAGGAGAAGGAGGCACTGCTGCTGAAGTGGATATGTCAGAGTGAATATGGTGCTGCAGTGCTACATTACCGATGCATGAGCAGCTCAGCTGCAGCCCTGGACAGCCAACATGCACCGGAGTGTGGTTTGTGTTTTGGAGCTGTCATTACAATGTGAACTGATCTGCTCAGAAAGATGAAAGTACAGAATGAAACAGAACAGTAGTGCACAGAAATGTGGAGGTGGAATTCAAGCAGGGTTTTATTTATTTTTTAATTAAAATTATTGCTTTGCATTGAGTGTATATGTCTGTGTGTGTGTGTTGCTATGGAGATAAGAGAGCTGTGCAGAAGGAGAGAGGGAAGGGGGGAGGGTCTCGCCTTGGAGCATGTTCAGATAGCACCCTTCCCCCATCTCCTCTCACACAAATGAACAGTGAGGTACACACCCTGACAACACACATCCACTCACACACACAAGCACACACACAAGCACACACACATACACGTACACATAAACACACACACACACACACACACACACACACACACACCTGATGGCTATGCTAAGGACTACCATGAAATAATTTGTATGGAGGAGATTCAGAAGCTAATTTGGTGACTGTATGTGGTGGAAGCCCTTTAATTATGCAGTGAACACGCCTCAAACGCTGCTGTCGACAGCTTCCGCCCATGCCCCCCCCCCCCCTCCCCTCCTTCTCTCTGCTATCATTGCTTTGTGCTGTTTCTCCTTTAGCTTCACCACGTGAAAGGTATAAACCACAGACAGACAAGCAGGTTGACTGGCACACATATATTTAACAACAGGGTGTATTATGTACGGCTCCCAATATGCAGGGAGCAAATATTGTGTATTTTTTCCTAAACCGCCATTTATTCATTATTAATTATTCAGCAAACCAATTATCATATCCTCGGGAAATGTGACTTTGATCAAAGCAAAGAGACTTCATTAATAAAAAGTGAAATACTGCGTTCACAAGGACTTTGTTTACCAACTAATACTTTATCAATTATAGCAACACACTTGTGAATTAATACATGTTTGTAAATATAATCTACTGTTTCTGCATCAATGCATACAGAACTATGAATAGATTAACTGACCCCTCTGCAGGTGCTTCCCAGAGGAGCCGTATCTGGAGTTGGAGGAGGAGGCTCAGTGTGTTCAGCATCAATTACATCTTCAGGACACAATCAGGGTTCCCTCTTCATGATCTAATAACTCTTCAGTCCTACAGCCTCATCCCTATACTGTATATGGGCTCAAGAATACATGCTTCACTTGTTGATTGTAGACAATATTGTAGTTCATTTATAATTTCTTGTAAAAAGGTGCAACTTGTGAAGGTGCAGGTGCTTATGAACACAGGTAAAGGTCATAGTGTCAGCAGGCCACAAAGCAGATTGGATGCCTGGATGATTTCTCTCTGCTGAGTAAACTGTCGCATCATGATCATTATGTGTCATGTCGATTTTATGAGGAATATAATCCAGTCTGAAGTCCGATAAGGTCACTGCTGCAGCATAAGCAGTGACCTATAAATGAATCATTGAATTTCATCTTTTGGGGCTGATGGACCAGGTGATCTTTGCATGTGGGTGCTTGTATGTATCTAAATATCCTACAACATGCTCAATGTATTGTCCTTGCATTTATGGGACATACTATTTTGTGTTGATATACATTAGGAAAATTGAACAGGTCATGTGAGCTATTATTGTTATTGCTGTTTGGGGTTAACAGATGACTGCGGCTCAGTCTGTGATGGTTATTAATATTTTCAAATCAAATCATGTTATCTACAGAATGGAAATGGGACAGGAGTTTCTCAATCCAGGGCTTAATCCTGGGATTAAAGCTGAGGGAAATGTTCATAAACTCACGTCTACACTCTGTGGGGAAACACAGTGAGAGACAGCACAGCACCCAGACATCTCCCCTGTGCTGATGCATACAGCCGGACAATCCTGCTCAATTAAATCTGTGTATTGGCCTTGAGATTGACAAACAAAAAGAAGGAAAAGGGAGTATTGTCGGTGGGGTTGTAAGAAATTGTATGAACTAAAATACATTGTTTGTCCAGTGTTAAGCCCTCAGTTGCACGTTATATATAAAACGGTTTAATGTCATAGTAAAAAATCATGAATGGAAGATTAAAGTCTAGACTACTAGGAATGACTTACTTACAGGTTATCATAGAGACAGAGAAGGAGATAGAGATTCAGACAGAGAGTGAGCAAGAGAGAGACAGATCTAGAGATAAAGACAGTCAGAGAGAGAGAGAGAGAGAGAGAGAGAGAGAGAGAGAGAGAGAGAGAGAGAGAGAGAGAGAGAGAGAGAGAGAGAGAGAGAGAGAGAGAGAGAGAGAGAGAGAGAGAGAGAGAGAGAGAGAGAGGGAACAAGATTAAGATTTTATCAGACAGAGAATGACAGACACAGAGGGAGAAAGAGAGAAAGACAGAAAAAGAGATGAAAATAGAAAGACATACAGTGTGATAGAGAGAGATGTAGACAGAGGGGGAGAGAGAGACATATACCTAGAGAGAGAGAGTGACAGACACATAAAAAGAGATGCAGACAGAAAGAGAGACAGCGAGAAAGAAAGAGATGCAGACAGACAGGGAGAGAGAGTCAGATATCTAGAGAGAGAGAGAGAGAGAGCAAGAGAGAGGAAGACAGACAGACAGACAGACAGACAGACAGAAAAAGAGATGCAGGCAGATGCACATACAGAGAGCAAGAGAGAAAAGAGATGCAAACAGAAAGACGGCAAGCTAGAGAGAGATGCAGACAGATAGACCGGGAGAGACCGAAAGAGAGAGTGAGATGGAGATGCTTACATATAGAGAAAGTAAGGGGGAGGAAAAGAGAATAAATATAGAGAGAGAGGGAGTATGAATTTGGGGAGAGTCGTAACACGGTCACAACACATCAGGCCCATAATGTGCTGTCCATGGTGCTGAAAAATAATTTCTCTCTCTCTGTTAGAAGATTCAACAGCGCATAGAGTTTAAACCAAAGCAACTGGCTGCTTTGGAGGCAACATAATATATTTTCATAATTATCTGCATTTCACTTCCTCTACCACGTGGCGTCAGTGTTGATCCATCAGTGACAGCGCTACTCTCTGATACTACTAAGCCCCTCCTGTTTTCAGGCGATAGGAATGTTTCTTCAGTCTTTGTTATAAAGAGGCAGAGGACGGTGGAACAAACACTCGGTTTTCCAACCACTATAAAAGCTCACCTCAGCTGATGTCTTCCATATAGTGCATTGACAATACTGAACATTATGCCGTCGCCTTGCCGATGGAGCTATTTTGGGATATATCTGTGTCTTTTTCTTCTGGATTGTTATTGGCAAACGGTGTCTGGGCAGCTCTCCTATTCCGTCTCAGAGGAGCTAAACCCGGGGAGTCCGGTTGGAAATATCGCAAAGGATCTAAACCTTAATTCACAAGAGTTGGAACCCCGTATGTTCCAGATTGTTGCTGGATCAAAAAGGAAACATTTCGAGGTAAATCTAAAGACTGGTGTTCTGTACGTCAGTGAGAGAATAGACAGAGAGGAGCTCTGTGCAGAGGAACTGAAATGCTCAGTAAGTGTGGAGGCTGTAATTAATAACCCTTTGAAGCTTTATCGTATTGACGTAGAGATTTTAGATGTAAATGACAACGCCCCATTGTTTACAACCAAATTACAGAATTTTTATATAGCAGAGAGCACGTTACCAGGAGTGAAATTCGCATTATCTGAAGCAAGTGATGCAGATGTAGGGAGGAACGGAGTCAGTACTTACAAATTGAGCCAGAATGAGCATTTCTCGCTGGCTGTGCACAAAGCAGGGGATCGTGCGTCTGCTGAGTTAGTGCTGCAGAGAGCATTAGACCGAGAGAAGCAGTCTGTCATTATCATGACGCTCACGGCTATAGATGGAGGGAACCCTGCGAAATCAGGCACCTCACAACTTATTATTAATGTTTTAGATATTAATGATAACATTCCGATATTCAGTGAAACGTTGTATAAAACAAGAATTCCCGAAAACACCCCCGTGGGTACAACAGTAATCGCTGTGAACGCCACTGACGCAGATGACGGCCTGAACGGTGAGATTGTGTATTCGCTGAGAAGCAAAGATCAAGATCGGGTGCTTGATATATTTGAAATTGACAGTCAAACTGGTGTCATTAAGGTAAAAGGCAACATAGACTTTGAGGAGAGAAAGGCGTTTGAGATACGCGTGGAGGCAAGTGATAAAGGCCAGCCTTCCATGTCGGCTCACTGCAAGGTGCTGGTAGAAGTGGTGGACCTGAACGACAACGCACCTGACATCACTGTGACGTCACTGCACAACACAGTGAAGGAGGACGCGGGTGTCGGCACCGTGGTGGCGCTGGTGTCAGTCCTCGATAGAGATGGAGGGAAAAACGGTGAAGTGAAAATCCAGATTAAAAACGAAGTGCCATTCAATCTCGAGACAAACTACAAAAACTATTATTCTTTGTTAGTTGCCGGACCCCTCGACAGAGAGACCGTCACTAGATACAACGTCACTATCGTAGCCACAGACTCAGGATCCCCGCCTCTCTCCAGCACCAGTGTAGTTTCTATACGAGTTTCCGATGTGAACGACAACGCGCCGCTGTTCTCAGAGCCGCTGATTAATGTGTACGTGAACGAGAACAGTCCAGTGGGAGCAGTTATTAATAAGGTGACTGCTACTGATGCGGACATTGACCAGAACAGTCACGTGAGCTTCTCGTTTTTACAAAGTAACAGTAACCCACTACCGTTATCTACAATGGTGAACATCAACTCAGAGACAGGAGATATAGTCAGTTTGCAGTCTTTTAACTTTGAGGAGTTGAAAACGTTTCAGTTTAAAGTTCAGGCCACAGACTCTGGTGTTCCTCCGCTCAGCAGCAACGTAACTGTCAACGTTTTTATCCTGGATGAGAATGACAACAGTCCTTCGGTTCTTTCTCCGTATTCTGAGCACGGCTCCGTTAACAGTGAGAGCATCCCCTATTCTGCTGAAGCCGGATACTTTGTGGCAAAGATCAGGGCTGTAGACGCAGACTCTGGATACAACGCGCTGCTTTCGTATCACCTCTCTGAGCCCAAAGGAAACAACCTCTTCCGGATCGGAACCAGCACCGGGGAAATCAGGACTAAGAGGAGAATGAGTGACAATGACCAGAAAACTCACCCCTTGGTGGTGCTGGTTTCTGATAACGGAGAACCCTCCCTGTCAGCTACTGTGTCTATAGATGTGGTGGTGGTTGAGAACACAGCTGACATCCAGACTCAGTTCAGACATGTGCCCACAAAGGACGATGGCTTCTCTGATTTAAACCTGTATCTGCTGATCGGCATCGTGTCGGTGTCAGTCATCTTTCTGCTGAGCCTCATCACTTTAATAGCAGTCAAATGCCACAGGACAGACAGCAGTTTCAGCAGGTACAGCGCCCCAATGATCACCACCCACCCTGACGGGAGCTGGTCTTACTCTAATGCTACTCAGCAGTATGACGTCTGCTTCAGCTCAGACACGCTCAAGAGTGACGTAGTGGTTTTCCCCGCACAGTTTCCGCCTGCAGATGCGGAGCTGATCAGTATAAACGGAGGAGAAACTTATGGCAGGACACAGACTTTACCCACCAAGGAAAAGGTGAGTGAACAGTGAAATTGTTATCTAATGTTATTAGGTTTGTGGTTGAGAACATGCTGCTTCTCGTTTCCTGCGTCTTTTATATGAATTCACAACGATGCAACGACTTATGGTAACATTTATAAATGTGTTGTATGCGTTATGTTGTAATATATAGGCCGAGGCAAACAGTGAAGTTAAAAACAATTCGACTTTCTAATAATTTTTTTATGAGACCCGAGCTGTTATAAGTTTGTGTCGTTGTCCATGGTGCTGAACTCCTCGCCACAGTGTGTGTGGTTACTGCACAAAAAAGACGGCAAGACTTTTTTAGCTGCTGTCATCATCCATATTCACCTGACATCTCTTGCAGTTCTTTATATTTATTAATGCATGATGTGTTCCAGACGTATTCACTTCAAACAAATTAATCTTTAATTTGTGGATTTAGAGAACAAAACAGAAATGTTGCATTCCTTATTTGCATTTTCTTGTATATACTTTTCTATTACAAGTTGTCTATAAATACGTGGCCTTAAAAAGGAAACAAGCTAATTTTTGTGATTCATAACTTATACTTAGTACAGAAGTATGTAGGTTATTTCTGTGTTTTGTTGTGAGTGTAGTTATTTCACATGACCACATGAGGACATTGCAGACCATCACATTTTGATCTTCCTCTTTGTTGCTTGAGGCTCCTCCCAGAATCAGATGATGAGGAGAAGGATGTTTCTCAGGGCTTTGTTACAAAGAGACGCAGTACACGAGTAGACTGTGTAGCCATCGTTTAGTCAGTGTTCCATACAAAGAACGATATTGTTCTGAGTTTTCAAGCGGGATTTTGGAGACTGGAATCCATATGCTCTGTTCACTTTGGATAAAAATATGTCGACGCGGAGGATACGCCACTCATTCGGGATTTACATAGTCGTTGTTCTCCTGGATTGTTGCTGGGAAGCGGTGTCCGGGCAGCTCTCTTACTCTGTGTCAGAGGAGGTAAACCCGGGGACTTCAGTGGGAAATCTCGCCAAAGATCTCAACCTTAATGTCCATGACTTGGAGGCGCGTATGTTTCAGATCGTCAGTGGATCGAAGAGAAAATATTTTGACGTAAATCTGAAAACGGGTGCTCTTTTCGTCAATGAGAGAATAGACCGTGAGGAGCTTTGTGCGAAGGCAGCAAAATGCACCGTCAATGTAGAGGCCGTGATCAACAATCCGCTGAAGCTGTATCGTTTGGAGATAAATTTGCTCGATATTAATGACAACGCACCACTTTTCTCCGAGGATTTGCAGTCGCTAAACATTGCAGAAAGTACAGCGCCGGGAGGGAAATTTGGATTTATCGGGGCGTCAGATGTCGACGTTGGTAAGAACAGTGTGAGCACATATAAGCTGAGTCCGAATGATTATTTTTCATTAGAAATTATCAAAGGAGGAGACAGCGTGTCTGCTAAGCTTGTGCTTCAGAAAGCTTTAGACCGAGAGACCCAGCCTGCAATAAAACTCACAGTGACCGCAGTTGACGGAGGAAACCCACCCAAGTCAGGGACATCGTTGATTAATATAAATGTTTTAGACGCTAACGACAATGCTCCGACTTTTAGCAGCTCTTTATACAAGGCACGTATTTATGAAAATGTACCAATGGGTACAACTGTTATAGTTTTAAATGCATCAGACGCAGATGACGGCTTGAATGCTGAAATTGAATATTCCTTTAGGGGTAAAGGCCAAGATCAGGTTTTAGATCTGTTTCAAATAGACTCAAAGACAGGTGCGATTTTGGTGAAAGGTAAAATCGACTATGAGGAAAACCCTGTGTTTGAGATTCATGCACAGGCCAGTGACAATGGCCAGCCCCCGTTGTCTGCAGATTGTAAGGTGCTGGTAGAGGTGGTGGATCTCAATGACAACGCTCCTGAGATCACTGTGACGTCACTACTAAACACAGTGAAGGAGGACGCTGAAGTAGGTACTGCTATTGCACTTGTTTCAGTCCTGGATAAAGATGGTGGGAAAAATGGGGCAGTTAAAGCTGTGATTTCAAACGATGTCCCCTTTAAACTGGAAACCAATTATAAAAATTATTACTCTTTAGTTGTTAGGGATCTGATTGACAGAGAATCTCAGGCTCACTACAATGTTACTATCATAGCAACTGATGAAGCGACTCCACCTCTCTCCAGCACCAACATAGTTATTGTTCATGTGTCTGATGTTAATGATAACCCACCTCGCTTCTCAGAGCCACTGGTTAATGTTTATGTGAAAGAGAACAGTCCAGTAGGAGCAATTATCAAGACTGTGACTGCAACTGATGTTGATATTAGTCAAAATGGTCAAGTGAGCTATTCATTTTTAAAAAGTAACAGTGACACGTTTCCATTATCTGCAATGGTTAACATCAACTCAGAGACAGGAGATATAATCAGTTTGCAGTCGTTTAACTTCGAGGAGCTAAAAACGTTTCAGTTTAAAGTTCAGGCCACAGACTCTGGTGTTCCTCCGCTCAGCAGCAACGTGACTGTGAACGTTTTGATCCTGGATGAGAATGACAACAGTCCTTCGGTTCTTTCTCCATATTCTGAGCACGGCTCCATTAACAGTGAGAGCATCCCCTACTCTGCTGAAGCAGGATACTTCGTGGCAAAGATCAGGGCTGTAGACGCAGACTCCGGATACAACGCGCTGCTTTCTTATCACCTCTCTAAGCCCAAAGGAAACAACCTCTTCCGGATCGGAACCAGCACCGGGGAAATCAGGACTAAGAGGAGAATGAGTGACAATGACCAGAAAACTCACCCCTTGGTGGTGCTGGTTTCTGATAATGGAGAACCCTCCCTGTCAGCTACTGTGTCTATAGATGTTGTGGTGGTTGAGAGCACAGCTGACATCCAGACTCAGTTCAGACATGTACCCACAAAGGACGATGGCTTCTCTGACTTAAACCTGTATCTGCTGATCGGCATCGTGTCAGTGTCAGTCATCTTTCTGCTGAGCCTCATCACTTTAATAGCTGTCAAATGCCACAGGACAGACAGCAGCTTCAGCAGGTACAGCGCCCCAATGATCACCACCCACCCTGACGGGAGTTGGTCTTACTCTAATGCTACTCAGCAGTACGACGTCTGCTTCAGCTCAGACACGCTCAAGAGTGACGTAGTGGTTTTCCCCGCACAGTTCCCGCCTGCAGATGCGGAGCTGATCAGTATAAACGGAGGAGACACTTATGGCAGGACTCAGACTTTACCCACCAAAGAGAAGGTAAGAGAAATTGTTTCAAAAGCAGTAGTTCAGTCTGTGTGAGTTCCACGAAAGCTATGGCCCAAACCATGTCCTGCCGATTTTCATTCTCTCAGGTGACAATACTTCTTGAAATTTGTCAAAGCTTTGGGTTTGTGTTGAAGTATACAATGAGCCGACAGGTAACAGTCTATTGAGTTCATTAAACTCTGACAATATAGAGAAAGTGTATGTCGCTGTCCATGGTTCTGAAAAAAGCACCAGAGTTTGTTATTCGCTGTCTGCAGAGTGCAACAGGACAATGCGTCCGATGATTTTAAATAGTAATATACATTGTCTTTGAAAATCTATTCAGATCTTTCTAGTTATTTTTTTTAATCAATAATTACATCAACAATTGAAATGAGAGCGAGTACAGTGTCAATTTCCGTTTTGATTGTTTTATATAGTGGGGGAAATTGTTTATTTGAAAATTATTTGTTTGCACAAATAGCAAATCACTTCTGTGATACTAAGAGATGTTGAGTGCAGTTACTACAAATCCCCACTAGGGGGCACTGGAGACCAGGACATCTGGAAGCGGTTTCAGATTTACTGGTGTATACGACTCCTCCCAAAAATTGACCAGGGTGGTTGTGTTTCTCTGGGCTTTGTTACAAAGAGACGCACGGCAAGAGAGAGAGGGATTACACTTCCTATCCGACTGGCTTTTAATGCGAGTTGTGGACGGGAGTAGATGGACTGGCATTTATGGATATTTTTTGTTGGATATAATTATGCATTACTCAAGCAGAAGGAACATTTGGGGGATTTACTTTGTCACCGTGCTGCTGAGTTGTTGCTGGGAAGCGGCGTCTGGGCAGCTCTCGTATTCCATCTCAGAGGAGGTAAACCCGGGGACGTCGGTTGGAAATCTCGCCAAGGACCTAAATCTCAACGTGCAGGAGTTAGAGTCTCGTATGTTTCAGATCGTTCATGGATCGAAGAAAAAATATTTCGACGTGAATCTAAAAACGGGGTTTCTTTACGTCAATGAGAGAATAGACCGCGAGGAGCTTTGTGCGAAGGCTACGAAATGCACCGTCAATGTAGAGGCCGTGATCAACAATCCGCTGAAGCTGTATCGTTTGGAGATAAATGTGCTTGATATAAATGATAATGCGCCACATTTCTCGGAGAATTCACAGTCACTTAACATTGCAGAAAGCACATTGCCAGGACTCAAATTTGGGCTGATAGAGGCATCGGATTTAGATGTCGGTAAGAACAGTGTAAACACGCACAAGCTCAGTAATAATGATTATTTTTCTTTGGAGATTCACAAAGGAGGGGATAGTGTGTCTGCGGAGCTAGTGCTGCAGAAAGCTTTAGACCGCGAGCATGACTCTGTTATAAAACTCACACTGACTGCTGTAGACGGAGGAAACCCACCGAAGTCAGGGACATCACAAATTAGTATCACCGTTTTGGACAATAACGATAATCCCCCCGTTTTCAGCAAACCATTATACAAAATTCAAATACGTGAAAATTTACCACCAGGATCTAAAGTGATCGTTCTGAATGCGACAGACGCAGATGAGGGTATAAATAGTGAGGTAGAATATTCTTTGAGGAAAAAAGGTCAGGATCACGTTCTAGATTTATTTCAAATAGACAGTAACACCGGTGTGATTTCAGTCAAAGGGAAGATTGACTATGAGGAAAACCCGGCGTTTGAGATTCATGCACAAGCCAGTGACAAAGGCCAGCCCCCGATGTCTGCTCATTGCAAAGTGCTGGTAGAGGTGGTGGATCTGAACGACAATGCTCCTGAGATCACTGTGACGTCATTAGTTGACACAGTGAAGGAGGACGCTGAAGTAGGTACTGCTATTGCACTTGTTTCTGTCCTGGATAAAGATGGTGGCAAAAACGGGGCGGTTAAAGCTGTGATTTCAAACGATGTCCCCTTTAAACTGGAAACCAATTATAAAAATTATTACTCATTGGTAGTTAATGATCTTGTTGATAGAGAAACTCAGGCTCACTACAATGTTACTATCATAGCAACTGATGAAGGGACTCCACCTCTCTCCAACACCCACATACTAATTGTTCATGTGTCTGATGTTAATGATAACCCACCTCGCTTCTCAGAGCCACTGGTTAATGTTTATGTGAAAGAGAACAGTCCAGTAGGAGCAACTATCAAGACTGTGACTGCAACTGATGTTGATATTAATCAAAATGGACAAGTGAGCTACTCATTTTTGAAAAGTAACATTGACACGTTACCATTATCTGCAATGGTGAACATCAACTCAGAGACAGGAGATATAATCAGTCTGCAGTCGTTTAACTTCGAGGAGTTGAAAACGTTTCAGTTTAAAGTTCAGGCCACAGACTCTGGTATTCCTCCGCTCAGCAGCAACGTGACTGTGAACGTTTTGATCCTGGATGAGAATGACAACAGTCCTTCGGTTCTTTCTCCATATTCTGAGCACGGATCCGTAAACAGTGAGAGCATCCCCTATTCTGCTGAGGCGGGATACTTTGTGGCAAAGATCAGGGCAGTAGACGCAGACTCTGGATACAACGCGCTGCTTTCTTATCATCTCTCTGAGCCCAAAGGAAGCAACCTCTTCCGGATCGGAACCAGCACCGGGGAAATCAGGACTAAGAGGAGAATGAGTGACAATGACTTGAAAACTCACCCCTTGGTGGTGCTGGTTTCTGATAACGGAGAACCCTCCCTGTCAGCTACTGTGTCGATAGATGTGGTGGTGGTTGAGAACACAGCTGACATCCAGACTCAGTTCAGACATGTGCCCACAAAGGACGATGGCTTCTCTGATTTAAACCTGTATCTGCTGATCGGCATCGTGTCGGTGTCAGTCATCTTCCTGCTGAGCCTCATCACTTTAATAGCTGTCAAATGCCACAGGACAGACAGCAGCTTCAGCAGGTACAGCGCCCCAATGATCACCACCCACCTTGACGGGAGCTGGTCTTACTGTAATGCTACTCAGCAGTATGACGTCTGCTTCAGCTCAGACACGCTCAAGAGTGACCTAGTGGTTTTCCCCGCACAATTTCCGCCTGCAGATGCGGAACTGATCAGTATTAACGGAGGAGACACTTATGGCAGGACTAAGACTTTACCAAACAAAGACAAGGTAAGAAAATAGTTATGTCAAGTACTTGTTGCTGTGTGTTTTCTATCGAGGATCAATTAACATAATAAGCAGTTTTGTTTTATATGAAAATAATTGGTATGTGGCTTCAAAGCTTGCGCATATTAAGCCAGCATGAAGTCTCAATTTAAGTTCAGATGAAATGTGTCACCAGTTTTCTCTTATATACACGAATATCATGATTTGCTTCCGGATTTTACTTCACAAAAAAAAATACACACAACGAGTCACAGATGTGAGAGACCCCTAGTCTACAAAGGAAAATAATACAGGGTTGCTAAATTTGTAGTTTAATTTTGCAACTGTAGTTTGCTTTTCATTTGTTGTTGGTTTTTAATTTCACACATTTTTGGCTTCTTATTTTGTTCTGTCTCTTGGTCGCTATCCTTGGTGCAGAACGCAACTTTTAAAACTTGCTTCTTGTTGCCACAGCGTAATGCAAACCAAAACGTTTTTTAATTGCACATTTTCATTGAAAATGTTACGAATTTCGTTGATGACAATTATGTAACTGTATGCTGCAGTTGCCACCATGTCCCTTAAAGAAAACTATGTTTGTTTACCATGTCCAGTCTCTATAATACTCAAGAACCAAAGGTTCAGTTCATTTATCCGTTTAACTTGCTGTAAGTACTGTGAGATTTTTTTTGAGATGTCAGCCAGTTCATAAAACCGACTGTTATAGAAATACTTCAGTTTAAATTGAATATTTAGACATCAGTAATTTAAACGTCCTTGTTAAATGATTTGATATTTTTTATGTTTTCACTCGCATGTATATGAGGAGAAATTAGTAAGTTTAATAACGCCCAGTGATATTATTGTTAATACATCATGCAGTTTACACACATGTCCACATGGAGACACTGCAGACCATCACATTTGGACTTGCTATTTAATGTCTTAGGGCTCCGCCTAGATTCAGCGGATGATGTGGGCTTTGTTACAAAGAGAGCTCGGACGACAAAGAGCGGTCGTGTCTCTTCTTGTCGGGAAAATGCCGACATCTTTGCTTGGATTATTTCTTCGCTGACTCTGGGATCATAGTTTTTGTAACGAATTATTCAGATTGGCCTGCATGCACCTTCCCGACGTGAGGAATTATGCATTTACCGAGCAGAACGGGCTCTGTGTGGATATATCTGCTGCTCGTGCTGCTGGATTGTTACTGGGAGCCGGTTTCCGGGCAGCTCTCTTACTCTGTCTCAGAGGAGGTGAATGTGGGGACTGTGGTCGGGAATATCGCTAAAGATCTGAACATCAACGTCCAGGATTTGGAGTCCCGCATGTTTCAGATCGTTTCTGGATCAAAGAGGAAATATTTCGAGGTAAATCTAAAGACTGGCGTCCTCTACGTTAATGAGAGAATAGACCGAGAGGAACTCTGCGGCGACGAAGCTAAATGTTCACTCAGTGTAGAAGCGGTTATTAATAACCCGTTAAAACTGTACCGGATTGAAGTAACAATCTTAGACGTAAATGATAATTCACCGTCATATCTCGGTACGTCACAGGTACTAGACATTACGGAGAGCACAGCAACCGGGGCTAAATTCCCCCTTCATCCTGCTGAGGATGCGGACGTCGGTAAAAACACTGTAAATACCTACAAGCTTAGTCAAAATGAATATTTCTCTCTATATACACATAAAGGGGAAAGTGTATCTCCTGAATTAGTGCTTCAGAAAGCTTTAGATCGAGAAAAACAGTCTGTGATTCGACTCACGCTGACTGCGATTGATGGAGGAACTCCTGCTAAATCAGGAACGATCGTCATTACAATAAATGTCTTGGATAGTAATGATAACGCTCCGGTATTCAGTCAAACTCTGTACAAAGCCAAAGTGTTTGAAAATGTTAAGATAGGAACATTAATAATAACATTTAATGCTACTGATTTGGATGAAGGTCCAAATGGACAAGTATTATATTCATTCAGTGACGTTGGTCGAGGAAAACAAACTAATTTATTTTCTATCGATGCCAAAACAGGGACTGTAACAAATAAAAAGAATATTGACTTTGAGGAGAACAGCGCTTTTGAGATTCGAGTACAAGCCAGTGATGGAGCTTCTTCTCCCCTCACTTCACATACCAAATTATTGATTGAAGTCTTAGACGTTAATGACAACGCTCCTGAAATTTCAGTGACGTCACTGTTAAACACTGTGAAAGAGGACGCGTCCATCGGCACAGCTATTGCTCTGGTTTCAGTACTTGATAAAGACGGAGGTAAAAATGGGATCGTGAACTGCAAAATTTCAAATAACGTCCCTTTCAAACTTGAGTCGAATTATAAGAATTACTACTCGCTGGTGGTGGACGGTCCTCTTGACAGAGAGAGCGCATCTCAATACAATATCAGCATCACCGCTACTGACGAGGGGAGCCCACCTCTCTCCAGTACAAGTGTAATTACTGTACACGTGTCAGATGTAAATGATAACAGACCTGTATTCACAGAATCTACCATCAATGTGTATGTGAGAGAAAACAGTCCCGTAGGAGCAGTTCTAAAAACAGTGTCCGCATTTGATGACGACATCGATCAGAATGGTCAGATGAGATTTTCGTTTTTACAAAGTAACAGTGACACGTTACCGTTATCTGCAATGGTGAACATCAACTCAGAGACAGGAGATATAATCAGTCTGCAGTCGTTTAACTTTGAGGAGTTGAAAACGTTTCAGTTTAAAGTTCAGGCCACAGACTCTGGTGTTCCTCCGCTCAGCAGCAACGTGACTGTGAACGTTTTGATCCTGGATGAGAATGACAACAGTCCTTCGGTTCTTTCTCCATATTCTGAGCACGGCTCCGTTAACAGTGAGAGCATCCCCTATTCTGCAGAAGCTGGATACTTTGTGGCAAAGATCAGGGCTGTAGACGCAGACTCTGGATACAACGCGCTGCTTTCTTATCACCTCTCTGAACCCAAAGGAAACAACCTCTTCCGGATCGGAACCAGCACCGGGGAAATCAGGACTAAGAGGAGAATGAGTGACAATGACTTGAAAACTCACCCCTTGGTGGTGCTGGTTTCTGATAACGGAGAACCCTCCCTGTCAGCGACTGTATCTATAGATGTGGTGGTGGTTGAGAGCACAGCTGACATCCAGACTCAGTTCAGACATGTGCCCACAAAGGACGATGGCTTCTCTGATTTAAACCTGTATCTGCTGATCGGCATCGTGTCGGTGTCAGTCATCTTTCTGCTGAGTCTCATCACTTTAATAGCTGTCAAATGCCACAGGACAGACAGCAGCTTCAGCAGGTACAGCGCCCCCATGATCACTACCCACCCTGACGGGAGCTGGTCTTACTCTAATGCTACTCAGCAGTATGACGTCTGCTTCAGCTCAGACACGCTCAAGAGTGACGTAGTGGTTTTCCCCGCACAGTTTCCGCCTGCAGATGCGGAACTGATCAGTATTAACGGAGGAGACACTTATGGCAGGACTCAGACTTTACCAAATAAAGACAAGGTAAGACAATATTTACTTTAAGTAGTTTTTGCTGTGTATTTTCTATCCAGGATCAATAACCATAATAGGCAGTTTTGTGGAATATGAAAATAATTAGTTTTGTTATGTGGTTTCTAAACCGGCGCATATTTTGCCAATTTGAAGTCTCTTTTTTAATTCAGATGAAACGTAGTCAGCACATTTCTCTTATATACATGAATATCATGATTTGCTTCAGGATTCTACTTCAATCTATTCACCATTGAAAAGAAAATGAAAAACGGGTCAAATGAAAAAACACACAACGAGCAACATGGCAAGAATCTCTTTCCTACAACGGACAAAAATACAGGGTTGATGACTTTGTAGTGTAATTTTGCAACTGTACCTGCTTTTATTTGTTGGTGGATTGGTTTTTAATTTCAGACATTTTTGGTGTCTGATTTCGTTGTGTCCCTTTTTTGCTTTCCGTGGTGCTGAACACAACTTTTGAAACTGACTACCAGTTCCCAGAATGTAATGCAAAACAAAAACGTTGTTTAAGTTTAAATTTTCCTTAATATGTTTTCAAATTTCTTTTAGGATAATTGTGAAAAAGTACCAAGTTCCTTAAACAAATCTGTTTGTATTATATCTGCAGACACTTTAATACTCAGTGAAAAAGATTCAGTTCATTAATATGTTTAACTTGCTGTAACTTCTGTGATATATTTCTTGAGATTTCAGTCAGTTTATAAAACAGACTGTTATAAAAATACTTAAGTTTGAATGTATTTTTTTGTAATTAGTAATTCAAACGTCCTTGTTTAATATTTGATCACTTTTATGTTTTCACTCGCATGTATATGAGGAGAAATTATGAAGTTTAATAAGTCCCTGTGTTATTATTGTTAATACATCATGCAGTTTAGACAAATGTCCACATGGAGACACTGCAGACCATCACATTTGGACTTGCATTTTAATGTCTTAGGGCTCCGCCTAGATTCAGCGGATGATGTGGGCTTTGTTACAAAGAGAGGTCGGACGACAAAGAACGGTCGTGTCTTTTGGTCGGGAAAATGCCGATATCTTTGCTTGGATTATTTCTTCGCTGACTCTGGGATCATAGTTTTTGTAACGAATTATTCAGATTGGCCTGCATGCACCTTCCCGACGTGAGGAATTATGCATTTACCGAGCAGAACGGGCTCTGTGTGGATATATCTGCTGCTCGTGCTGCTGGATTGTTACTGGGAGCCGGTGTCCGGGCAGCTCGCTTACTCCGTTTCAGAGGAGGTGAATGTGGGGACTGTGGTCGGGAATATCGCTAAAGATCTGAACATCAACGTCCAGGATTTGGAGTCCCGCATGTTTCAGATCGTTTCTGGATCAAAGAGGAAATATTTCGAGGTAAATCTAAAGACTGGGGTCCTCTACGTTAATGACAGAATAGATCGGGAGGAACTCTGCGGCGACGACGCTAAATGTTCACTCAGTGTAGAAGCGGTTATTAATAACCCGTTAAAACTGTACCGGATTGAAGTAACAATCTTAGACGTGAATGATAATTCACCATCATTTCTCAGCACGTCACAGATAATCAATATTACTGAGAACACCGCAGCAGGGGCTAAATTCCCCCTCCATCCTGCTCACGACCCAGACGTCGGTAAAAATAATGTTAAGAATTACAAGCTTAGTCAAAATGAACATTTCTCCCTCGACACGAATAAAGGAGAAACTGTAACTACGGAATTAGTGCTTCAGAAAGCTTTAGATCGAGAAAAACAGTCTGTGGTTCGACTCACGCTGACTGCGATTGATGGAGGAACTCCTGCTAAATCAGGCAGCATTATAATTATAGTGAATGTGTTGGACATTAATGATAACACTCCTATATTCAATCAAAAACTGTATAAAGCCAGCGTTCATGAAAATGTGAAAATAGGCAGCTCGATAATAACATTGAACGCAACGGATTTAGATACGGGCCCAAATGGACACGTGACATATTCATTTAGTGACATAGGTCGAGGAAAACAAACTGATCTGTTTTCCATTGATGAAAAAACAGGGACTGTCACAAATAAAAAGAACATCGACTTTGAAGAGAACAACGCTTTTGAGATAAGAGTACAAGCCAGTGATGGAGCTTCGTATCCGATGACATCATATGCCAAATTATTGATTGAAGTCTTAGACGTAAATGACAATGCTCCTGTAATGTCAGTGACGTCACTGTTAAACACCGTAGAAGAGGACGCGTCCATCGGCACAGCTATTGCTCTGGTTTCAGTACTTGATAAAGACGGAGGTAAAAATGAGATCGTGAACTGTAAAATTTCAAATAACGTCCCTTTCAAACTTGAGTCGAATTATAAGAATTACTACTCGCTGGTGGTGGACGGTCCTCTTGACAGAGAGAGCGCATCTCAATACAAAATCAGCATCACCGCTACTGACGAGGGGAGCCCACCTCTCTCCAGTACAAGTGTAATTGCTATACACGTGTCAGATGTAAATGATAACAGACCTGTATTCACAGAATCTACCATCAATGTGTATGTGAGAGAAAACAGTCCCGTAGGAGCGGTTCTAAAAACAGTGTCCGCATTTGATGACGACATCGATCAGAATGGTCAGATGAGATTTTCGTTTTTACAAAGTAACAGTGACACGTTACCGTTATCTGCAATGGTGAACATCAACTCAGAGACAGGAGATATAATCAGTCTGCAGTCGTTTAACTATGAGGAGTTGAAAACGTTCCAGTTTAAAGTTCAGGCCACAGACTCTGGTGTTCCTCCGCTCAGCAGCAACGTGACTGTGAACGTTTTGATCCTGGATGAGAATGATAACAGTCCTTCGGTTCTTTCTCCATATTCTGAGCACGGCTCCGTTAACAGTGAGAGCATCCCGTATTCTGCTGAAGCGGGATACTTTGTGGCAAAGATCAGGGCTGTAGACGCAGACTCTGGATACAACGCGCTGCTTTCGTATCACCTCTCTGAGCCCAAAGGAAACAACCTCTTCCGGATCGGAACCAGCACCGGGGAAATCAGGACTAAGAGGAGAATGAGTGACAATGACTTGAAAACTCACCCCTTGGTGGTGCTGGTTTCTGATAACGGAGAACCCTCCCTGTCAGCTACTGTGTCTATAGATGTGGTGGTGGTTGAGAGCACAGCTGACATCCAGACCCAGTTCAGACATGTGCCCACAAAGGACGATGGCTTCTCTGATTTAAACCTGTATCTGCTGATCGGCATCGTGTCGGTGTCAGTCATCTTTCTGCTGAGCCTCATCACTTTAATAGCTGTCAAATGCCACAGGACAGACAGCAGCTTCAGCAAGTACAGCGCCCCAATGATCACCACCCACCCTGACGGGAGCTGGTCTTACTCGAACGCTACTCAGCAGTATGACGTCTGCTTCAGCTCAGACACGCTCAAGAGTGACGTAGTGGTTTTCCCCGCACAGTTTCCGCCTGCAGATGCAGAATTGATCAGTATTAACGGAGGAGACACTTATGGCAGGACTCAGACTTTACCAAACAAAGACAAGGTAAGACAATATTTACATCAAGTACTTGTTGCTCTGTATTTTCTATCGAGTATCAATAGCCATAATAAGCAGTTTTGTGGAATATGAAAATAATTAGTTTTGTTATGTGGTTTTTAAACCGACGCATATTTTGCCAATTTGAAGTCTCTTTTTTAATTCAGATGAAACGTAGTCAGCACATTTCTCTTATATACATGAATATCATGATTTGCTTCAGGATTCTACTTCAATCTATTCACCATTGAAAAGAAAATGAAAAAAGACACAACGAGCAACATGGCAAGAATCTCTTTCCTACAACGGACAAAAATACAGGGTTGCTGACTTTGTAGTGTAATTTTGCAACTGTACCTGCTTTTATTTTTTGGTGGATTGGTTTTTAATTTCAGACATTTTTGGTGTCTGATTTCGTTGTGTCCCTTTTTTGCTTTCAGTGGTGCTGAACACAACTTTTGAAACTGACTACCAGTTCCCAGAATGTAATGCAAAACAAAAACGTTGTTTAAGTTTAAATTTTCCTTAATATGTTTTCCAATTTCTTTTAGGATAATTGTGAAAAAGTACCAAGTTCCTTAAACAAATTTGTTTGTATTATATCTGCAGACACTTTAATACTCAGTGAAAAAGATTCAGTTCATTAATATGTTTAACTTGCTGTAACTACTGTGATATATTTCTTGAGATTTCAGTCAGTTTATTAAACCGACTGTTATAAAATGACTTAAGTTTGAATGTATTTTTAAGTAATTAGTAATTCAAACGTCCTTGTTTAATATTTGATCACTTTTATGTTTTCACTCGCATGTATACGAGGAGAAATTATGAAGTTTAATAAGTCCCTGTGTTATTATTGTTAATACATCATGCAGTTTAGACAAATGTCCACATGGAGACACTGCAGACCATCACATTTGGACTTGCATTCGAATGTCTTAGGGCTCCGCCTAGATTCAGCGGATGATGTGGGCTTTGTTACAAAGAGAGGTCGGACGACAAAGAACGGTCGTGTCTTTAGGATCGGGAAAATGCCGACATTGTTGCTTGGATTATTTCTTCGCTGACCCTGGGATCATAGTTTCTGTAACCTATATTCAGATTGGCCTGCATGCTCCTTCTCGACGTGAGGAATTATGCATTTACCGAGCAAAACGGGCCCTGTGTGGATATATCTGCTGCTCGTGCTGCTGGATTGTTACTGGGAGCCGGTGTCCGGGCAGCTCTCTTACTCCGTCTCAGAGGAAGTGAATGTGGGGACTGTGGTCGGGAATATCGCTAAAGATCTGAACATCAACGTCCAGGATTTGGAGTCCCGCATGTTTCAGATCGTTTCTGGATCAAAGAGGAAATATTTCGAGGTAAATCTAAAGACTGGTGTCCTCTACGTTAATGAGAGAATAGATCGGGAGGAACTCTGCGGCAACGAAGCTAAATGTTCACTCAGTGTAGAAGCTGTTATTAATAACCCGTTAAAACTGTACCGGATTGAAGTAACAATTTTAGACGTGAATGATAATTCACCGTCATTTCTCAGCACGTCACAGATAATCAATATTACCGAGATCACACGGACAGGGGCTAAATTTATCTTGAAACGTGCCCATGACAAAGACGTCGGTAAAAACACTGTTAATACATACAAGCTCAGTCAAAATGAATATTTCTCTCTTTCTACGCATAAGGGAGAGAGTGCATCTCCCGAATTAGTGCTTCAGAAAGGTTTAGATCGAGAAAAGCAGTCTGTCATAAGTCTCACGCTGACGGCAATTGATGGAGGAACTCCTGCTAAATCCGGCAGCATTATTATTACAGTGAATGTGTTGGACAGTAATGATAACGCTCCTATATTCAGTCAAACACTCTATAAAACGAGTGTTTATGAGAATGTGAAAATAGGCAGCTCGATAATGACACTGGACGCCACGGATTTGGATGTGGGGCAAAACGGACATATATCGTATTCATTTATTGAAATGGATCAGGAAAAACAAACCGATTTATTTTCTATCGATGAAAAAACAGGGACCGTAACAAATAAAAAGAATATTGACTTTGAAGAGAACAACGCTTTTGAGATAAGAGTTCAGGCCAGTGATGGAGCTACGTCTCCCCTCACTTCACATGCCAAATTATTGATTGAAGTCTTAGACGTTAATGACAATGCTCCAGAAATGTCGGTGACGTCACTGTTAAACACCGTGAAAGAGGACGCGTCCATCGGCACAGCTATTGCTCTTGTTTCAGTACTTGATAAAGACGGAGGTAAAAATGGGGTCGTGAACTGTAAAATTTCAAATAACGTCCCTTTCAAACTTGAGTCGAATTATAAGAATTACTACTCGCTGGTGGTGGACGGTCCTCTTGACAGAGAGAGCGCATCTCAATACAACATCAGCATCACTGCTACTGACGAGGGGAGCCCACCTCTCTCCAGTACAAGTGTTATTACTGTACACCTGTCAGATGTAAATGATAACAGACCTGTATTCACAGAATCTACCATCAATGTGTATGTGAGAGAAAACAGTCCCGTAGGAGCGGTTCTAAAAACAGTGTCCGCATTTGATGACGACATCGATCAGAATGGTCAGATGAGATTTTCATTTTTACAAAGTAACAGTGACACGTTACCATTATCTGCAATGGTGATCATCAACTCAGAGACAGGAGATATAATCAGTCTGCAGTCGTTTAACTTTGAGGAGTTGAAAACGTTTCAGTTTAAAGTTCAGGCCACAGACTCTGGTGTTCCTCCGCTCAGCAGCAACGTGACTGTGAACGTTTTTATTCTGGATGAGAATGACAACAGTCCTTCGGTTCTTTCTCCATATTCTGAGCATGGCTCTGTTAACAGTGAGAGCATCCCCTATTCTGCTGAAGCGGGATACTTTGTGGCAAAGATAAGGGCTGTAGACGCAGACTCTGGATACAACGCGCTGCTTTCTTATCACCTCTCTGAGCCCAAAGGAAACAACCTCTTCCGGATCGGAACCAGCACCGGGGAAATCAGGACTAAGAGGAGAATGAGTGACAATGACTTGAAAACTCACCCCTTGGTGGTGCTGGTTTCTGATAACGGAGAACCCTCCCTGTCAGCCACTGTGTCTATAGATGTGGTGGTGGTTGAGAGCACAGCTGACATCCAGACCCAGTTCAGACATGTGCCCACAAAGGACGATGGCTTCTCTGATTTAAACCTGTATCTGCTGATCGGCATCGTGTCGGTGTCAGTCATCTTTCTGCTGAGTCTCATCACTTTAATAGCAGTCAAATGCCACAGGACAGACAGCAGCTTCAGCAGGTACAGCGCCCCAATGATCACCACCCACCCTGACGGGAGCTGGTCTTACTCTAATGCAACCCAGCAGTATGACGTCTGCTTCAGCTCAGACACGCTCAAGAGTGACGTAGTGGTTTTCCCTGCACAGTTTCCGCCTGCAGATGCGGAACTGATCAGTATTAACGGAGGAGACACGTATGGCAGGACACAGACTTTACCAAACAAAGACAAGGTAAGGATAATACCGAGTACATTTTTATTGATATACTGTAGTTGGGATCTCAGCTTCAACGATTTAATTTCGAGAGATATTTTACCTTGCTTCTCGATTTTGTATGATCTTGCCTTAGTTTGTGTTTGTGGAGTTTAATCCACGTCTAATTTTTCGCACTTATGGTGTATTTTTATGATGAAATACAATTAACTTTTTTCGGCTTAGAAACTCCTCATCACGCCTAATTTGCTTACATGTCATACAGTGCACAATTAATTTGAATTGTTTGTCATAATGTTTGTCTTGGATCTCGATGGGAAAAATAATCTTTGGGAAATAATCAATGTTATAATGAATAACTTCATATCAGTCAAACGTTCTTAGACATAAAAATGGTTGCTAAACTCTCCGTATTAGCTTAAACACATGTCGAGCCATGCACTGCGCTGTTAAGGTAAAATACATCATGGTGGTGTATTTAAGTATTTGGTGGCAAAATCAACATCCAACAACTGTGAAAAAGAGAGGAACAAGATGTTTGTGATAGTTTGTATTCATGGGAAGCTTAAATCATTTGGTTCTGCTAAATATTGGTCATCCACCTTGTTTTGACATACACTTTAAAACGATGGTTTGTGCTCCTCTCACAATATTTGTTATATCTAATCAATCAATATTTAGGTTTTATTACAAACCCTCTCACCCCGAGTGTGCTTTCAATGATGCAGCATTGTGGGGCTCTATCCATGGTCCTGAAATATGTGGTAAATGCAGTATAATATGCTGGGATTTCAATACATGAACGCAGAATTTAAGCAGCTGTTATTTTATTACTGATATAAGTGGCTGGACGTTTTCAGATCTCTTAAAAAATCTATCTTTGCTTGTGTTTATTTCAAAGCATTGTAGTTATTTTAAATGGCCAAGAGGTGGCAGTACAGACCATGACACCGCCGGCAGGTTGATGACGTTTCGAGGACCCTCCCACATTATACAGAGATCCTCAATTCTGTCAATGCTTTGTTAGAATGAGACGCAGGGCGCAGGAGAATAAGTACACACGATCGGGTGGCAAATGATTTGATGTTTCAAACGATGCTCTGGTGTTTATAGGAGAAGACGCGTGGATATACGGATCTATGTTTTGTTCTCGCTGTGTGGAATTATGCCGTCGCCGGGGAGAAAGACTTTTATCGGGACATATCTAGTGCTTGTTGTCTTGGAGTATAACTGGGGAGCGGTGTCCGGGCAGCTCTCCTATTCCGTCTCAGAGGAGGTAAACCTGGGGACTTCTGTTGGAAATCTCGCCAAGGATCTGTGCCTGAACGTTCACGATTTGGAGTCACGTATGTTTCAGATCGTTACTGGATCGAAGAGAAAATATTTCGATGTAAATTTGAAGTCAGGTTTTCTCTACGTCATTGAAAGAATAGACAGAGAAGAGCTCTGTGCCAAAGCGACAAAATGTACAATTAACGTCGAGGCTGTGATAAATAATCCACTGAAACTTTACCGAATAGAAGTGAATATTCTCGATGTAAATGATAATCCCCCGTCATTCAGTGCCCAATCTCAAACTATTGATATCGCAGAGTTCGTATTACCGGGAGCTACATTCCCTGTGCCGTCGGCCTTCGATGCCGATGTCGGGAAAAATAGTATTAACACATACAAGCTGAATCCCAATGAATATTTTTCTTTAGTGGTGCACAGAGGAGAGAGCGTGTCAGCCGAGCTGGTACTGCAAAAATCATTAGACCGAGAGAAACGGGCTTTGATTAAACTAACGCTGACCGCTGTAGATGGAGGAACGCCTCCGAAATCAGGCACATCTGAAATATTAATTAATGTTCTTGACAACAATGACAATATTCCAGTCTTTAGCAAAACTCTTTACAAAACAAGTATCACGGAAAATGCAGCACTTGGCACTACAGTAGTGGCAGTGACTGCAACTGATGCGGATGATGGTCCAAACAAAGACATCGTGTATTTACTGAATTCGAGAGATCAGGACCGTGTCTTGGACATTTTTGAAATCGATTCTGAAACGGGAATAATAACTGTTAAAGGAAAGATTGACTTTGAAGCAAATTCTGCCTTCGAAATCCGCGTGCAGGCTGCGGACAAAGGCCAGCCTCCGTTAACAGCTCAGTGTAAAGTGCTCGTGGAGGTGGTGGACTTGAACGACAATGCCCCTGACGTCACGGTGACGTCACTGCTCAGTACAGTGAGGGAGGATGCTGAACTTGGTACAGCCATTGCACTTGTTTCAGTTCTTGACAGAGATGGGGGTAAAAATGGTGATGTGAAATGTGCAATATTGAACGAGGTCCCCTTTAAATTAGAGACAAACTACAAAAATTATTATTCCTTAGTTATTGCTGGAGCTCTGGATAGGGAACTCGTTAACCACTACAATATTACTATTAAAGCCACAGATGAAGGCAGTCCCCCTCTCTCTAACACAAGTGTGGTTATTGTTCAGGTTTCTGATGTAAATGACAACACACCTCTGTTTTCAGAGAGTGTAATAAATATGTATGTGGGAGAAAACAGTCCGGTTGGCACCGTTTTGAAAGCAGTATCTGCAACTGATGCTGACATTAGTGAAAATGGCCGGGTGAGCTACTCATTAGTCAGCGACAAAAACAAAGTGCCGTTGTCTGCTATGCTTAATATCAACTCAGAGACAGGAGATATAATCAGTCTGCAGTCGTTTAACTTCGAGGAGCTGAAAACATTTCAGTTTAAAGTTCAGGCCACAGACTCTGGTGTTCCTCCGCTCAGCAGCAACGTGACTGTGAACGTTTTTATCGTGGATGAGAATGACAACAGTCCCTCAGTTCTTTCTCCATATTCTGAGCACGGCTCCGTAAACAGTGAGAGCATCCCCTATTCTGCTGAAGCGGGATACTTTGTAGCAAAGATCAGGGCTGTAGACGCAGACTCTGGATACAACGCATTGCTTTCGTATCACCTCTCTGAGCCCAAAGGAAACAACCTCTTCCGGATCGGAACCAGCACCGGGGAAATCAGGACTAAGAGGAGAATGAGTGACAATGACTTGAAAACTCACCCCTTGGTGGTGCTGGTTTCTGATAATGGAGAACCCTCCCTCTCAGCTACTGTGTCTATAGATGTGGTGGTGGTTGAGAACACAGCTGACATCCAGACTCAGTTCAGACACTTGCCCACAAAGGACGATGGCTTCTCTGATTTAAACCTGTATCTGCTGATTGGCATCGTTACGGTGTCAGTCATTTTTCTGCTGAGCCTCATCACTTTAATAGCAGTCAAATGCCACAGGACAGACAGCAGCTTCAGCAGGTACAGCGCCCCAATGATCACCACCCACCCTGACGGGAGCTGGTCTTACTCTAAAGCTACTCAGCAGTATGACGTCTGCTTCAGCTCAGACACGCTCAAGAGTGACGTAGTGGTTTTCCCTGCACAGTTTCCACCTGCAGATGCAGAACTGATCAGTATTAATGGAGGAGACACTTATAACAGGACTCAGACTCTACCCACCAAGGAGAAGGTAAGAAAATGTGTAGCAAATGTCTCATTGTTGCGTTGCAAGTAGAATCACACAAATAACCTTAATACAATATTTTGGTTAACATCAGTCTGTCATTAGAAAGACAGTCTAAGTTTGAGTGAAAGAAGGTGGCACGTCACACGGTATAGTCTTACAGGCCTGCTCCACATGTCTTGTTCAGTGTTCCCTGCTTTGGCTGCGAACTAATGCATTTAAATTATGTCACTGCCCATGGCACTGAGTGTCAGTTTCTTACTGTGATCCGCCTCGTCACATATGCTCAATAGGTATATTTCTTCTCTCCTAAGAAGCCAGTTACAATAGATTATGCAATATAATTGCAATTGTACGTGTGATGATAGAACTTGAAGACATGAGTGTATTGACCGTACACTAAAAATATGTCAATTGAGTTTTTGACTGAATGGTTTGAGTCAGAAATATGCTTGCCATCAGAAACTTCCTGCTTCAAAAATTGGTTCCATGTTTTCTTGTCGATGATTAAATGTGGGAATGATTGTGAATCAACTAATTTATTGAAGCCCTAAACTTCATATAATCTCGTGTTATCATTTGACATCGTGGATATTTAGATTCCCAGGCACGCAAACTCTACCACACGCTGTCATGGAGAAAAGACAAGTTCTCTTTCACTATTTAAACATAAATTGCTTGATACAAAGTTTAAATATGCTGTTTTACTTGTGTCAGATTTGCCTTGATTTTTGTATTGAATATCTGTTCAAATTAGTTGTCATTTTGGAAATTTGATAGAAAAATGTCTCAGCACACTCTCCACGTTAACTTTTAAACAGCACTCTTTCTGTGCTGCTAAAAAATAACTGTGAGCCATGTCCTTATATTTAGAAATTGACAGTGTAATATCTAAAAAAGTTGTTGTCCACATTTTTGAATGAGAATGTGTACTTTGTATGTGTGCAGTTTAATAAAGCTACCACACGGGGACGCTTTAGACCGTAACACTGAAACGTCATGGCTCCTCCCTGAGTTAAAGAAAACGAAGGGACTGTGGGTTTTCATCACAAAGAGACACGGGAGGAGACGGGGCACATGGTGGATTATTTGTCTTTAAAATATGAAAGTCGACATAGCGTGGCCTGCAATTTTTGAACATCTCAACATTCCACAATAGAAACATCGCTGTGGATGTATGCTTGGTTCATTTTCGACGGAATTATGACTCTGCCGAATACCAGGAGGTCTTTTGTAACATATCTGGTGCTGCTGTTGTTGGATTGTTACTGGGAATCGGCGTCTGGGCAGCTCTCATACTCCGTCTCAGAGGAGGTAAACCCAGGAACTAATGTCGGAAATATCGCCAAGGATCTAAACCTCAACGTGCAGGATTTGGAGACGCGTTCGTTTCAAATTGTTACCGGATCCAAGAGGAAATATTTCGAGGTAAATCTAAAGACCGGATTTCTTCACGTCAGTGAGAGAATAGACCGAGAAGAGCTTTGTACGGATGAGCCTAAATGCACCGTCAGCGTAGAGGCTGTGATTAACAATCCATTGAAGCTTTACCGCGTCGAGGTAGAAATCAAAGATGTGAATGACCACTCTCCGTCATTTAACACAAAATCCCAGATACTGGACATTGCAGAGAACACAGTGCCTGGATTCAGATTCGAGTTATCGGAGGCAAGCGATGCTGATGTAGGTAAACATGGCGTTAGTGCGTATAAGCTCAGTCCGAATGAATACTTCAGTCTTGCGACACACAAAAGAGGGGAGAGTATATCTCCAGAGTTAGTGCTGCAGAAAGCTCTAGACCGGGAGAAAAAGCCACATCTACAGCTCCTGTTAACAGCGTTAGACGGGGGCTCGCCACCGAAATCAGGCACATCAGAAATTGAAATAAATATACTCGACAATAATGACAACGCACCGATGTTCAGCAATAGTCTTTATAAAATCAAAATTTTAGAAAATATCCCAATCGGTACGGCAATCTTCACCTTAAATGCAACCGACGCAGATGAAGGCCCAAACAGTGAAATAATATATTCTCTTCGAAGCAAGGACCAGGATCACATTCTGGACGTTTTCAAAATTGACCCTGACACGGGGATCATTTCAGTGAAAGGAAAAATCGACTATGAGGAAAGAAGAGCTTTTGAGATCCGGGCAGAGGCGAGAGACAAAGGCCAGCCTCCGATGTCTGCTCATAGTAAAGTGCTGGTGGAAGTGATTGACGTAAATGACAACGCTCCGGAAATCACTGTGACGTCACTGCTCAATACAGTGAACGAGGACGCTGGTGCAGGTACTGCTATTGCAC